>NC_091291.1:139247772-139330272 GCF_032444005.1 Ranitomeya imitator
AAAGGGAGACAAGAGGTTGGATGGTAACAATTGTTTTCGTTGTTCGGACCGGCCATAGTGTAAGGCTCAGGTGTTCATGTAAAGCTGCATGAACCAGTTAACTGCCTAAGTATGTAACAGTACAGACACAGAGGGCTATTAACTGCATACAGTGTATGAGAACATGATGCAAGGAACCTGATAAAGGTTTAAGGTTTTGTATTTTTTTTTTAATGGGCCACACAGGGATCGTTAGGTTAATGCGTTGAGGCGGTAGGTCAATCTGAACAAATGCGTTTTTAGGGCACGCTTAAAACTGTGGGGATTGGGGATTAATCTTATTAACCTGGGTAGTGCATTCCAAAGAATCGGCGCAGCACGTGTAAAGTCTTGGAGACGGGAGTGGGAGGTTCTGATTATTGAGGATGCTAACCTGAGGTCATTAGCGGAGCGGAGGGCACGGGTAGGGTGGTAGACTGAGACCAGAGAGGAGATGTAGGGTGGTGCTGAGCCATGGAGTGCTTTGTGGATGAGGGTAGTAGTTTTGTACTGGATTCTGGAGTGGATGGGTAGCCAGTGTAATGACTGGCACAAGGTAGAGGCATCGGTGTAACGGTTGGTGAGGAATATGATCCTGGCAGCAGCATTCAGGACAGATTGGAGCAGGGAGAGTTTGGTAAGAGGGAGGCCGATTAGTAGAGAGTTACAATAGTCCAGATGGGAATGAATAAGTGAAACAGTAAGAGTTTTTGCAGAGTCGAAAGTAAGAAAAGGGCGAATTCTAGAAATGTTTTTGAGATGCAGATAAGAAGAGCGAGCCAGTGATCGGATGTGGGGGGTGAATGAAAGCTCGGAATCAAGGATGACCTCAAGGCAGCGGGCTTGTTACTTTGGAGTAATGGTGGAACCGCACACGGAGATGGCAATGTCAGGCAAAGGTAGGTTAGTAGAGGGAGAGAACACGAGGAGTTCAGTTTTTGACAGGTTTAGTTTCAGATAGAGGGAGGACATGATGTTAGAGACAGCGGTAAAGGTACCTTCACACATAACGATATTGTTAACGATATCGTTGCTATTTGTGACGTAGCAACGATATCGTTAATGAAATCGTTATGTGTGACAGCGACCAACGATCAGGCCCCTGCTGGGAGATCGTTGGTCGCTGAATAAAGTCCAGAACTTTATTTCGTCGCTGGATCTCCCGCTGACATCGCTGGATCGGCGTGTGTGACACCGATCCAGCGATGTCTTCACTGGTAACCAGGGTAAACATCGGGTAACTAAGCGCAGGGCCGCGCTTAGTAACCCGATGTTTACCCTGGTTACCATCCTAAAAGTAAAAAAAAACAAACACTACATACTTACCTAACGCTGTCTGTCCTCCAGCGCTGTGCTCTGCACTCCTCCTGTACTGTCTGTGAGCCGGAAAGCAGAGCGGTGACGTCACCGCTCTGCTTTCCGGCTCACAGCCAGTACAGGAGGATAGCAGAGAAGCAGAGCGCAGCGCTGGAGGACAGACAGCGGTAGGTAAGTATCTAGTGTTTGTTTGTTTTTACTTTTAGCATGGTAACCAGGGTAAACATCGGGTTACTAAGCGCGGCCCTGCGCTTAGTTACCCGATGTTTACCCTGGTTACCGGCATAGTTGGTCGCTGGAGAGCGGTCTGTGTGACAGCTCTCCAGCGACGCTGCAGCGATCCGGATCGTTGTCGGTATCGCTGCAGCGTCGCTAAGTGTGAAGGGGCCTTTAGACAATCACTGGAGTTTTCTAAAAAGGCAGGTGAGATATCAGGAGAAGAGGTGTATAATTGGGTGTCGTCAGCATAGAGATGGTACTGGAACCCAAATCTACTGATTGTTTGTCCAATAGGGGCAGTATACAAAGAGAAGAGGAGGGGGTCTAGGACTCAGATAGGGCAGGACACCGCAGCCGACCCCTGACCCCTAAATCACAACCCTCGGATGTGTGAATGAGGCGTAAATCCTAATGTCAAAACCTCCAGAGGAGACAGGGTGCAATTACAAAAACCTTCCCCCGGACCAATACTCCACCTCATTTGTCCACTTTTAAGGTACCGTCACACTTAGCGACGCTGCAGCGATACCGACAACGATCCGGATCGCTGCAGCGTCGCTGTTTGGTCGCTGGAGAGCTGTCACACTGACAGCTCTCCAGCGACCAACGATGCCGGTAATCAGGGTAAACATCGGGTAACTAAGCGCAGGGCTGCGCTTAGTAACCCGATGTTTACCCTGGTTACCTTCCTAAAAGTAAAAAAAACAAACACTACATACTTACCTACAGCCGTCTGTCCTCCAGCGCTGTGCTCTGCACTCCTCCTGTACTGTCTGTGTGAGCACAGCGGCCGGAAAGCAGAGCGGTGACGTCACCGCTCTGCTTTCTGGCTGACCGACGCTCACAGCCAGTACAGGAGGAGTGCAGAGCACAGCGCTGGAGGACAGACGGCTGTAGGTAAATATGTAGTGTTTGTTTTTTTTACTTTTAGGAAGGTAACCAGGGTAAACATCGGGTTACTAAGCGCGGCCCTGCACTTAGTTACCCGATGTTTACCCTGGTTACCAGTGAAGACATCGCTGAATCGGTGTCACACACGCCGATTCAGCGATGTCTGCGAGGAGTCCAGCGACCAAATAAAGTTCTGGACTTTCTTCCCCGACCAGCGACAGCCCAGCAGGGGCCTGATCGCTGCTGCCTGTCACACTGGACGATATCGCTAGCGAGGACGCTGCAACGTCACGGATCGCTAGCGATATCGTCTAGTGTGACGGTACCTTTAGGTTTGCTCCTTTGCCCTTGTTTCCACCTAGACCGTAATGGCCTGGACCTGGTAGTCCTTGGATTGGATTATCATTAGTTTGGACAGTGTCTTTTTACCATCAGTGATTTACTCATGCGCTTAAAAAATAAAATGATAAAAACTTGAAAAGCTTCTTATATACATTGCAATAAGTACTCCGGCTGCAGACTGATGACTTTTTCGGACCTGTGGACCTGTATGGGTAATTTTGATCCATGACTCGGATCAGAAAATGGACCTGACTGTCTTGGTGGGAAGCATTTAATCCATCAGCGCGGTTTTGCAAATAAAGCTGCTGGAAACTTACAAATCATTAATTAGCAGACCCTTAATGCAGCAAGATTCTGCATATTACGCACCCCCATAACCTAAGGAGATGACTTGCAGTCAGGATCCGTCAGTCCGGGGAAATATTACATTCAGTAAGACAAATATTCAGTGACATGAAAGAAGGAACCGGATTCTAACTTTATCGAATTCCCATCTCCAGGGAACCGCACATCCCACAACCAACAGGGGGCTTCAGGAGCCCAAGATGGGGTCTGAAACATTTCTTGCCTGATCATCCCCCTCCCCATGAGGACAATAGGACGCGGCTCAGACTACAAAGCCCATTGTTTCTCCAGTGTCCACTGCAAACAGCAGGGAGGTTTCCAGCTCGTAAAATAAAACCGCCACCATTCACATCGCAGAGGAAGACGTGCGCAGAAAAGATGAAGTCCTGCAGCGCCATCACACAGGAGGGTGGACAATGGCCCAGGCTTATATTTCATCAATACAGTCCGACCCCTGAGAGCATCACTATACGCATCACCCTAGGGTCAGCATCCCCGGCGGCCATGTTCTGTCCGGGTATTAAATATCCCTTATGCAGAATAAAGAACAAAATCGCTCATAGAATAGTCATGTATGATCTCTACGCAAGCAGGAAAACAAACGCTGATGACTTTCTTAATTACGCACACCCCAAGTAAACTCCGGCAATGGACCCAATCTCCTTGGAGGCCATCAGAATCGCTCCATTTTGTTTCCAAATTAAATGTTTATTTTTAGGTCTCGTTAGGACCCCATTATGATGTGCATGTCCAGGAAAGTTGGAATCCACCTTTTATCTAGTTGAAGGCACTGGTTAATTTTCAGCTCCATGCTGTATTTTGATCAGATAGGCTCCTGTGTACAAAGCTCAGCAGGAGGTCGGGGATAGAGTCAATTTCCACTGCAGCACGGACAAAAAACTGCTATTACTGGCAAATAAACCTAATTTTTTATATATATTTTTTATATATACACACACCTCTTTTGTTTTTTTTTATACTTTGCTAATATTCTTCCATTATTCAGATTGCAAAATACAATATTCCTAGCAAAGAAAAAGTGTTCCCTGCCCCATCTCTGCCAGCGCCTGGCATTACATATTAATATCTGAGCCTGCGGGAGGCGATTTGTCACCTGCCGAGAGCAGCTCGTGTTCTGTCAATGACCCGGCTGGTGGATTGTGACGCAGGAAGCTGAGAGGACAGAAGAGATCTACTACATGGAGGCCATCATTAATGCCCGGTACCCTCACCTCCTCCACAGCCATAATTAGCCGCCCTGATTTCCCATCTTCTGCTTATTCAGTACCAGCCTTATGTAACACATGCACGAGCCATTAGGACTATCACAGTATACGGGGGACGCCATGGCAACCGCCCCTCCACAGATTTCCAGGGCAAGAGAAATAAATGGATTTTACTAGTCGTGAGCAATTCAGTCGACTCCATCAATGCCGCATGAAAACATCACCAAGAATGACAAAAATGCAGAAAAAAAAAACTGTAAAGACTTTAACCTTGTATTTACAAAATTACGTTTTCCCAGGAAACTAAATATGGTAATTTCTAAAGAACGATATTTATATAAAAAAATGTTTTCCTTGTGTAAATGCCGCAGTTCTCCTGAATCCGCCATTATTTGTTTCTGTACCCGCACTTTGTTTTTGAGATAAGACCCCTATTCTCTGTATAGCAATCGAGTCTTGTTAGCCAAGTGGGTGTGGTCCTTTCTAGTATACAAGCTGCCCACTAAGTCTGGTCCTCGGTGACAATAATCAGGCTCCATTCACACGTCGCGGTCTGTGCTCGGATGTGTGAATCCGGCTTTATCCTCCATTAAGGCTATGTGCACACGTCAGGTTTTTTTCCTGACAAAATCCGGAGAAATCTGCCAGAAAATCGCGTTTTTTTCCGCGCGTTTTTCTCGCGGATTTTTTGCGTTTTTTTTTTTTTTTCCCTGAATGCATGAAATCCGCAGAAAATCCGCAAAAAGAATGAGCATGGCCATTCTTTTTGCGGATTGCGTTTTTTTTGCGGAAAAAAAACGCATACATCTGCACAAAAAACGCGGAATGCATTCTAAATGATAGGATGCATAATTTGAGCGTTTTTTATGCGGATTTATAGCGTTTTTATCGGGAAAATCCGCAAAAAAAACGCGAAAAATCCGGACGTGTGCACATACCCTAAAAGAGATTACAATTTTCCTTATTTATCATGTTGAGACAAAGGGCTTGTAAAAACAAGCAACTTTGCAATTCTCTGCTCGTTGCCTAGGTTACCAGCCACCGCCGAAGTTTATCAGAGGTAGTCTGTCTCCTAGGCAAGGAGCGCGGCACCTGCAAGCTCTCTGATATACAGCTTGCTAATGCTGCTCTGAAACTGGTTGGGTCCCGACATCCCCAGTGCCCCCCGATGCTGCCTCTGTTACCAGCTCTGGATAGAGGGCAGCACGGACCAGCGGCAGTGCTACCATGCTGACTGACGAAAATGACTATCGCCAGGAGCACACCGCTCCCCTACAGCAATTAAGAAGCCAGGAGGGCTAGGGATTGATCTTAAAAATATCCTTTTAAGTTAGAAGCCACATAAGGGTTTTATTGAGCGTGTCCACTGCACAGAACTATAGCTTTGTTACACTGTGGCAGTGCAAAACTGAGTTCTTGATTTCGCTGGAGGGAGGAACCATCACAAGGCGATCGCTAAAATCAACGAGAAACCAATTTGGTTTTTAATGGATTCCAGGGGTCTTCTGGAGCAGAAGTCAATAATTGAGGAGACCCCTTAATACCAGGAAGTCACCAAATAAACAAGCAAACCATCGCTTATCTGTTCTGCCCACATAGATGCCACATACACCCACCAGATCTCAGAGATGCCACATACACCCACCAGATCTCAGAGGTGCCACATACACCCACCAGATCTCAGAGGTGCCACATACACCCACCAGATCTCAGATGCCATATATACCCACCAGATCTCAGATGCCACATACACCCACCAGATCTTAGAGATGCCATATATACCCACCAGATCTCAGATGCCACATACACCCACCAGATCTCAGATGCCATATAATATATACCCACCAGATCTTAGAGATGCCATATATACCCACCAGATCTCAGAGGTGCCACATACACCCACCAGATCTCAGAGGTGCCACATACACCCACCAGATCTCAGAGGTGCCACATACACCCACCAGATCTCAGAGGTGCCACATACACCCACCAGATCTCAGAGGTGCCACATACACCCACCAGATCTCAGAGGTGCCACATACACCCACCAGATCTCAGAGGTGCCACATACACCCACCAGATCTCAGAGGTGCCACATACACCCACCAGATCTCAGAGGTGCCACATACACCCACCAGATCTCAGAGGTGCCACATACACCCACCAGATCTCAGAGGTGCCACATACACCCACCAGATCTCAGAGGTGCCACATACACCCACCAGATCTCAGAGGTGCCACATACACCCACCAGATCTCAGAGGTGCCACATACACCCACCAGATCTCAGAGGTGCCACATACACCCACCAGATCTCAGAGGTGCCACATACACCCACCAGATCTCAGAGGTGCCACATACACCCACCAGATCTCAGAGGTGCCACATACACCCACCAGATCTCAGAGGTGCCATATACACCCACCAGATCTCAGAGGTGCCACATACACCCACCAGATCTCAGAGGTGCCATATACACCCACCAGATCTCAGAGGTGCCATATACACCCACCAGATCTCAGAGCTGCCATATATACCCACCAGATCTCAGAGATGCCATATACACCCAATAGATCTCAGATCTGCCATATATACCCATCAGATCTCAGAGGAGCCATATATACCCACCAGATCTCAGAGGTGCCACATACACCCACCAGATCTCAGAGATGCCATATACACCCACCAGATCTCAGAGGTGCCATATACACCCACCAGATCTCAGAGGTGCCATATACACCCACCATATCTCAGAGCTGCCATATATACCCATCAGATCTCAGAGGAGCCATATATACCCACCAGATCTCAGAGATGCCACATATACCCACCAGATCTCAGATTATACAGAACACTGCACAACTGAGATCAGCACAAGGAAACAGCGTGGAGTGTGAACAATGGCTCCGCTCCTGGTAGCTGAATAATACAGTTTTTCTTGCTGTCCTGGCATTTGGATGTGAAGAATTTGACCTCTAAAAGGGAGTGTAAGGGAATGAACCTGTGAGGAGCGGTGGTGGGGGGCTGGGAGGCAAGACAAAGAGTGAAGCCCCCTCCTTGTGTGGAGAGCAGCAGATGAGGTCATTCCGACATCCAAGAGATTCAGGATTTTCCCCCTAAACTTTGCAGAGAGCAGGACGTTCTCCTCTGTGGTAACTTGCCGTCTGTGCAGCCGCCATCGCATGCGTTTCACGGAGGCAGACAACAGAGCACTGAAAAAGTGCCGCCATATAATAAGAATCCGTTATGCCGCACACATCAGGCAGTTTCCTATCCAGCGCTGATAGTACAAATGGCTGCTGCTCGGCTGCCACCCAGCTTTCCAAAGATACAGAATGGCAAAAAAAATACCGTGGAGGTCCCCCCTCCCCAACTGACCTGTACATGAGGACATGATCAGCTCTGAAATCAGGCACCAACAATACTATAGGAAATCCACACTGGTCAAAAAGGCGCTGATTCGGGCCAATGCGGGAAATTGGGGCCTGTACAGATTTGACTATTATCAGACAACGGGTGTCCTGGCCTCCGTCCACTGGAAATGGCCCCGAAAAATGTCAGGATCGAACATTTCACATATTGGCTGATCAAATGCAAAGTCTCAGGGGAGGAGGATCAGAAAGCACCGACACGTGCACTGCACAATGAGCGCTGCTCCGGCTGTGACCGAGGAAGCCACCATCTTCCTATAAAGCCTATAAATGCAGGCCGTGCCTTTCATCCCACGGCGTGGCCTCTCCAGACACGCAGCCTTGTTTATGGAGATACTGGGTGGATACTTCTGTTCTTCTCTTTCTTCTTCTTGTTGCTACATGAACGGGCCCTAGTATATGGTGGCGATCTGTCCTCTGCACGCTGCCCTAATGCGTACATGCCAGGCCTTAAAGGGAATCTACCACCAGGTTTTAGTGTCCTGAGAGCAGCATGATGTAGGGACAGAGACCATGATTCCAGCGATGTGTCGCTTATTGAGCTACTTGCTTTTGATTTGAAATTTTCACTGCTGCAGATCTAGCAGAGCTCTGAATGCTGAGCTGTGTATAACCCCTCCCACTGTGCACACTGTGCATAGGCAGAAAGCTGCCAATCAGTGGTGGGGGCAGGGTTATGCAGAGCACTTGAGGACTACATGGCAGAAAACAACTACTCCTCTTGCCATAAAATCAGTTTTAATCAGCAGAAGATTATCTAAATTACAGCAAGCAGCCCAGTAATTGACCATCGCTGGAATCAGAGTCTCAGATGAAGAGGCGAAAACCTGGTGACAAATTCCCTTTAAATTTATTAAATCTAAAGTCTATGTTAGCCTTCTGTGTGAACATGATCATCAATGCGCGACTGTAGTGTTCAGAGCAATGAGCGCTAAATGTGATCCGTACGATCATCAAATGGGGCCCTGTAATGCTATCTCTGGGGCCAAATGTGAACAGTCAGCAAAACAATAAAATGCTGCAGTCATCATATGGATCCTGGCACTTTTGCCATTCCTATAAGGCCGGGTGCACGCGGTCAGGAACCGGCAGCGCTTTGGACGCAGCACATGTCCGCCGCCGGCTTTTGGACACAGGTGATTCAGTATGTGTTCATTGAATGCACATAATACAGAAACCTGTTTTAGGAGTCAGTAATTACCAGGACATCAGTAATTATACGTCGGTCATGACACATACTGCACATGACGCACTCATAGCAGGAACAGAAGAGTCCAAATTCTGCAAGAAAAAAAAAAAATTACCTAATAGGAGATTAGTAAAATATGTCATTTACTAGGCGTCTGAGCCTCGCTGGACCAAAGGAGGAAACCAAAAGTATAGAGGCGGGCGAGGGACCCAGGCAATGATGGAAGGAAAGCAGGAGATCGGTGAGGTGACTACAGCCTAGATTTTATTCTGAAAGGTTTTTTTTAAAAAAAAGTTAAGAATGGACAATCCCTTTAAATCAAACCCTGCACTGATGAATGGGTAAAGGAAATGCTAACCAGTCTATGGCCTGATCTTAACGCCCACAAGTCCGGGCACGACCAACAAACAGATCATGATACGGAGCCATAGTGCAGACAGTAAGACGTCTCCATGTTATGGAGGCCATGTGAGCGCGGCCCTACAGATGCCAGACCTGGATCACCCCACAGTTAGGCTGGTTTCACATTTGCGTTTTTTTTTTTTTTTTTGCGTTTTTGCGCAAAAATCGCATGCGGTCCTTTTCCTATACTTAACATTAAAAACACATGCATTTTTTTGCATGCGTTTTGACACCGCATGCGTTTTTTCTCTGCATGCGTTGTGTTGCAGAAATGCAACATGTAGTAATTTCTAGCAGCGTTTTTTTTGCCACAAAAAAACGCATGCTTTTTTTTTTGCGGCAAAAAAACGTATTGATGTCTATGTAAACGCATGCGTTTTTAAGCACATGCGTTTGCATGCGTTTTTATAGAAAAAACACAAGAATACACACTGATAAGCCACCCCCCCACCCTAACCCTAAGGGATCCTAACCCTAAGGGTTAGGATCCCTAGGGTTAGAGTTTGGGTTAGGGCTAGGGTTAGGGCTAGGGTTAGAGTTTGGGTTAGAGTTTGGGTTAGAGTTTGGGTTAGAGTTTGGGTTAGAGTTTGGGTTAGAGTTTGGGTTAGAGTTTGGGTTAGAGTTTGGGTTAGAGTTTGGGTTAGAGTTTGGGTTAGAGTTTGGGTTAGAGTTTGGGTTAGAGTTTGGGTTAGAGTTTGGGTTAGAGTTTGGGTTAGAGTTTGGGTTAGAGTTTGGGTTAGAGTTTGGGTTAGAGTTTGGGTTAGAGTTTGGGTTAGAGTTTGGGTTAGAGTTTGGGTTAGAGTTTGGGTTAGAGTTTGGGTTAGAGTTTGGGTTAGAGTTTGGGTTAGAGTTTGGGTTAGAGTTTGGGTTAGAGTTTGGGTTAGAGTTTGGGTTAGAGTTTGGGTTAGAGTTTGGGTTAGAGTTTGGGTTAGAGTTTGGGTTAGAGTTTGGGTTAGAGTTTGGGTTAGAGTTTGGGTTAGGATCCCTAGGGTTACTAGGGATCCTAACCCTAGGTATTCCTGTTTATAGTGGGTTTTCTAGTTGATTTTGATGATTGGCAGCTGTCACACACTTCTCATCATGCGTTTCAAAAACGCAAATGCACAAAAAAACGCATGTAAACGCGTCAAAACGCCGCGTTTGTGTTAAAACATGCAAAAACGCATGCACCTTAAAAACGTAGCGTTTAAACGCGTTTTTTCACCAAATGCGTTTGCGTTTAAAACACTGCGTTTTTAAACGCAAATGTGAAACCAGCCTTAGAGAGAACTGAACGTCGTCCTATCATTTGGTTCTTGGTGTTGTGGGCGTCAGGCGGGTATTCCAGTCTCATCACATCTATAACAGCAGCCTCAGATTCCACACAGATATCCCACATGCCGCGAGGAATGAAGGACACAGATCTGGGAGACGAATTATGGGAATTCCACATGTGCAAATGTTAATGCCGAGGAACGCAGAGAAGGAGCGGCTCCCACCGCAGATTATTAGAGGCGCCCCGCCTGTCAGGATACACCGCCACCAACCACCGGACGTCCAAAGAGTATCGTAGTCCAGGAGCCATCAACCGATCGCGGATCCGTTATCTGATAGGAGGCACTGAGCAGATGCCCATTTCCGGTTTTTAGATATTTTGCTAAATGTAACAAATCGACAAGAGAAAATATTTACAACTGTAACGAAACGTAGAAGGATTGCAGATCCAGGTCACAGTCACTCCAGAGAACAGGCACAATTAATAATAATAATAATCTAATAATTATTATCATTAATTACACTTCATTTATGTAGTGCCGACATAATCTGCAGCGCTGTACAGAGATCACCATCACTCACAATTCAACCAAGTGTTCAAGTGTAGGAGAAAACCTAAGAAACCCATGCCAACATTGGGAAAACATGCAAACTCCCAGTAGATTGTTCGGCTGGTTGGACCAGAGCTCTGGACATCAAATTTGCCCTAACCGGAAACAGACAACTATACGTTCAGGCTGCAAGCAAATTATTATTATTACAGCGGTGTCATCTGTCGCAGGCGTCCAATACCGGCCTGATCCCGTCCGTACAATCGCTGCGATGCCACAGTCAATACTGGTCGCAGCATCCAAGTGATTAGGTATCTAAGAAGCCAATAGCCTCCGAGGGTGCGAGTTGCTGGGGCCTTAGGGTGTGAGTAGACGATCCGGAAGTAGCAGCGCTTTGGACACATCGCATGTCCGCTGTATCCTAGGCGCTGCTGCCTATCGACCGCAGATGATTCCGCATGTGATCACTGAACCGTACGGATTCACAGCGTCCAATACATTCTATATGGGTGACATTTCTGTTATGGAGACTGAGCATCTTCACTAGAAAAGTATACACGCTGCAGTCTGGAAAGATGCGCCGCATGTCCGTCTCCATGGGTAAGCAGCAGGCGTCCGTGGACACAAAGTGGGATGGGATTTCATGTAATCCACTATGCTGCAAGATCTGGCTGCTGCTGGTTGGACGTTGCACAAGTCCATCGCGTCCAACCCGCAGCGTTTACTGGTCGCCTGCACATACTCTTAGGCCTCATTCAGACATCCACTTATCGTTCATAAAACACGTACCCATGATAGTCTATGGGGAAGTTCACATGTGCAGGTTTGTTCTGAGTCATGAATCAGAGTAATCTGTACAAGTCTGCGGTGAAAATCACGGAGAGCGAACGGACGCCATCTATGCACGGCCTGTGTGCTGTCCGTATTTATCCGTGTAATGGATGGGAGAAGCTTTGGCAATCACCGCTGGTAAAAACAGAACAAACACTGATGAAAATCGAATACAAAACACTGACAGAAACCAGTCAGCTCAAACACGTACGAGAGAAAAAAAGGCCATCTGCCATCTTACTACACCGACTAAGTTATCGCTATGCCAAGGCACCGACCGCATCGCGGAGCCAACGGACTACGAGCCAAGCACAAGGAGGTAAAGAGGTCTGTAAAGATGCAGCGCCCAGTCTGTGAGGCGTTTTACATGGGACTGCAGGTACATCTAGTGCATTATCGCTCTGCTTTCCAGAAGTGGTGAGCATGTCAGTTCCTTTCCGCCGATGGATGACGAGGCGGGTGACTCACGGACGACGGCGGGTGACGCCAGTGAGAGATCCTGTCTAATAACTCATCAGTATTCTGTGATTTCTGCCCATCAGGTTCCTTCCGTCATTCTGTCTCCATAGAAACTGGTCAGTGACATCATAGTCCGGCACTGGTGTCTGGCAGAGATGTGAGCGGCAGCAGCGCCGGGCACTGGTCCTCGCACGCGGGGGAATCGCTGGTGCCACGCGCAGATGCCAGGGAGCGTTTCATATGCAAAGTGACCGTCCCGCTGCGAATCTGCGCTCATCAGCGGCGATCACAGGGTGCAGATCACACACTCAGCTTCCCAGAATAGCAGAGCCGAGCGTGTCACTAATGAAAATAGAGTGGGTCAGTCTGCAGTCCTATGTAAATCCAGGCAGCAAACCATGAGCGGAGTCACTAAATGCACACCTACAAATACAGCAGAGCCGAGCTCATCAGCGAGCGACATTGGACCACGTCAGGGACGTGTTCGGCCTGTGGTATAAATAGTGCTGTGATGTCACCAATGCCCTAAATATGTAGCAAGGCCTTACACAGGACTGCAGGCGTTCCTGTCACCTTATATCAGTCATGATCTATTAGCCACCGATACACCAAACACAGCTCGGTCCGGCCACACAAACCGATGTAGCAGAGGCCAAGGCGCTGTCATTAGATCATTTTTTCCGCACGTTGGGATCAATAACTGGAATTATCTGCAGTCCTATGCGAAGCCGCGGGGATTTATCGATTCCTCATTGTTATATAGATCAGTGCCGGGTAGAAGCCGACATCATACGGAGCAGCGCCAAGAGGCAACCCCGGCTCTGCTACATCTGTAGGCCAAAGCTCCCCATTATGGAGACTGATCTACACGGACCGATGCGGATCCGTACGAGACACGTCCATCAGTCGATCCATCGCGGATCCGGCGGTGACATCACAGGTCGGCCGATAACAGCGGAGGGATGTGACAGGGAGGCCACGCACAGAGCTGCCATCTTGGGCTCTCATCACATAATATGGCTGCTGGAGATCCCGGCCGGCAGACGTCGGCTCACACGTCGGGGAGGGGGGCAGCGAGCAGCAGCGACGCAGGCAGAAAACGCACCAGCACCCAAAGACGTGCGTCCGTCAGCGCTAATCACGGAGGGTTAACCCAGCAGCTCGCCGAGGAGGGGTTAATATAGCAACAGCGACATCCCTGGACACCGGCACTGAAGGTGTTAACAGATTGCGGCCATTACTCCATGGAGAAAGGGTTAATAGCTCCCCCAAGGAAACGCAGGGAGAAGCCGCAGCTGACGCCCTGTTGTGTCTGCAGACCCCCCAGTACAGAAGACAGACCACCACCCCCCAGATCCACCTCTGCAGGGGGAGACAGGCAGGGTACATGGGAGGGCCCCAATCTGTACCAGCCATGATGTCATCACCCGGCAGTGACGTCACACTCTGCACCCATCCATTATCACAGCACAATAATAATCCTCCCGCCTCCTGGGGACACAGCTGTCAGCACTATCGTGACAGAGAAGATTTCCCACCACAGAGGTGACGGCCTCCTCCCGCAGTGACGTCCCCTGATGCCACACCCCGGCCGCTATCCCGATTCTCCTCAGCGATAGGAGGAGCGGTCGCGACTTACCGTGGGCTGGGACAGTCATCCAACAGAAGGGAGCCCCGCCATGGAGGCACCGGGGGGACTGAGGCCGGGGTGTGCTGTAGTGTGAGGGTTTCCGGACCCGCCCGGGGTCCGATGCTTCCTCCTCGGCGGTCTAGCTCTAACTGAGGCCCCTAAGCCGAGTGAAGACAGCGCCGGGACAGACGTTCTGCGTCACATGGCTGACAGAGGAAGCAGCCAATCGCTGCGCGCGGTACACAAACAGCAGCCAGTCAGATTTAGGGAAGGAGGAGGGGCGTGGCGTTAGGATGACTTCGCCGGCTGCGGAGATTGAGAATGAGTCCACTGAGACCCCCTAGTGGTGAATGCGGGGAATGCAGGAGAGCTGCAGCATCAGCACCATAAGAGGAGGAGGAAGGAGCTGCACAGAGCAGCCGGGAGGAAGAGACAGGAGGAAGAGGCACAAAGCTGCCAGGAGGAAGAGGCACAAAGCTGCCAGGAGGAAGAGATAGAGCAGCCGGGAGTAAAAGACAAGAGGTAGAGGCACAGTAGCAGCCGGAAGAGGAAGAGGCAGGAGGAAGAAATAAAGCTGTCAGGAGGAAGAGAAAGAGCAGCCGGGAGGAAAAGACAAGAGGTAGAGGCACAGGAGCAGCCGGAAGAGGAAAGAGGCACAGAGCAGGTAGGAGGAAGAGTCACAAACAAGCTGGAAGGAAGGGATACAGAGGAGATGGGAGCAAGAGGTAGAAAGAAGAGACACAGAGCAGCCGGGAAGAAGAGGCAGGAGGAAGAGGCACAGAGCAGCCATTAGGAAGAGGCAGAAGGAAGAAACACCGAGTACTCAGGAGTAAGAGAGGCTGTGGAGAGAAACGTAAAGCACAACAGGGTATTATCTTAGTAGAACAGAGTAGGTAAACATATGGAATGCTCACCTGGCAAGAAGAGACACAGGGCAGGCTGAAGGAAGAGACACAGAGCAGCCGGAAGGAAGCGACACAGAGCAGGCTGAAGGAAGCGACACAGAGCAGGCTGAAGGAAGCGACACAGAGCAGGCGGAAGGAAAAGACACAGAGCAGGCGGAAGAGACACAGAGCAGGCGGAAGGAAGCGACACAGAGCAGGCGGAAGGAAAAGACACAGAGCAGGCGGAAGAGACACAGAGCAGGCGGAAGGAAGAGGCAGGAGGAAGAGACACAGAGCAGGCGGAAAGAAGAGGCAGGAGGAAGAGACACAGAGCAGGCGGAAGGAAGAGGCAGGAGGAAGAGACACAGAGCAGGCGGAAAGAAGAGGCAGGAGGAAGAGACACAGAGCAGGCGGAAGGAAGAGGCAGGAGGAAGAGACACAGAGCAGGCGGAAAGAAGAGGCAGGAGGAAGAGACACAGAGCAGCCAGAAGGAAGCGACACGGAGCAGGCTGAAGGAAGCGACACGGAGCAGGCTGAAGGAAGCGACACGGAGCAGGCTGAAGGAAGCGACACGGAGCAGGCTGAAGGAAGCGACACGGAGCAGGCTGAAGGAAGCGACACGGAGCAGGCTGAAGGAAGCGACACGGAGCAGGCTGAAGGAAGCGACACGGAGCAGGCTGAAGGAAGCGACACGGAGCAGGCTGAAGGAAGCGACACGGAGCAGGCTGAAGGAAGAGACACGGAGCAGGCTGAAGGAAGAGACACGGAGCAGGCTGAAGGAAGAGACACAGAGCAGGCTGAAGGAAAAGACACAGAGCAGGCGGAAGGAGGCGACACAGAGCAGGCTGAAGGAAGCGACACAGAGCAGCCAGAAGGAAGCGACACAGAGCAGCCAGAAGGAAGAGGCACAGAGCAGGCTGAAGGAAGAGGCACAGAGCAGGCTGAAGGAAGAGACACAGAGCAGGCTGAAGGAAGAGACACAGAGCAGGCTGAAGGAAGCGACACAGAGCAGGCTGAAGGAAGCGACACAGAGCAGGCTGAAGGAAGAGACACAGAGCAGGCTGAAGGAAGAGACACAGAGCAGGCTGAAGGAAGAGACACAGAGCAGGCTGAAGGAAGAGACACAGAGCAGGCTGAAGGAAGAGACACAGAGCAGGCGGAAGGAAGCGACACAGAGCAGGCTGAAGGAAGAGACACAGAGCAGGCTGAAGGAAGAGACACAGAGCAGGCTGAAGGAAGAGACACAGAGCAGGCTGAAGGAAGAGACACAGAGCAGGCTGAAAGAAGAGACACAGAGCAGGCTGAAGGAAAAGACAGAGCAGGCTGAAGGAAGCGACACAGAGCAGGCTGAAGGAAGAGACACAGAGCAGGCTGAAGGAAGAGACACAGAGCAGGCGGAAGGAAGCGACACAGAGCAGGCTGAAGGAAGAGACACAGAGCAGCCGGAAGGAAGCGACACAGAGCAGCCGGAAGGAAGCGACACAGAGCAGCCGGAAGGAAGCGACACAGAGCAGCCGGAAGGAAGCGACACAGAGCAGCCGGAAGGAAGAGACACAGAGCAGGCGGAAGGAAGCGACACAGAGCAGGCTGAAGGAAGAGACACAGAGCAGGCTGAAGGAAGAGACACAGAGCAGGCTGAAGGAAGAGACACAGAGCAGGCTGAAGGAAGAGACACAGAGCAGGCTGAAGGAAGAGACACAGAGCAGGCTGAAAGAAGAGACACAGAGCAGGCTGAAGGAAAAGACAGAGCAGGCTGAAGGAAGCGACACAGAGCAGGCTGAAGGAAGAGACACAGAGCAGCCAGAAGGAAGCGACACAGAGCAGCCAGAAGGAAGCGACACAGAGCAGCCAGAAGGAAGCGACACAGAGCAGGCTGAAGGAAGAGGCACAGAGCAGGCTGAAGGAAGAGACACAGAGCAGGCTGAAGGAAGAGACACAGAGCAGGCTGAAGGAAGCGACACAGAGCAGGCTGAAGGAAGCGACACAGAGCAGGCTGAAGGAAGAGACACAGAGCAGGCTGAAGGAAGAGACACAGAGCAGGCTGAAGGAAGAGACACAGAGCAGGCGGAAGGAAGCGACACAGAGCAGGCTGAAGGAAGAGACACAGAGCAGGCTGAAGGAAGAGACACAGAGCAGGCTGAAGGAAGAGATACAGAGCAGGCTGAAGGAAGACACACAGAGCAGGCTGAAGGAAGAGACACAGAGCAGCCTGAAGGAAGAGAGACAGAGCAGCCTGAAGGAAGAGAGACAGAGCAGCCGGAAGGAAGAGACACAGAGCAGGCTGAAGGAAGAGACACAGAGCAGGCTGAAGGAAGAGACACAGAGAAGGCTGAAGGAAGCGACACAGAGCAGGCTGAAGGAAGAGGCACAGAGCATCCAGAAGGAAGCGACACAGAGCATCCAGAAGGAAGAGACACAGAGCAGGCTGAAGGAAGAGACACAGAGCAGGCTGAAGGAAGAGACACAGAGCAGCCAGAAGGAAGAGACACAGAGCAGGCTGAAGGAAGAGACACAGAGCAGGCTGAAGGAAGAGACACAGAGCAGGCTGAAGGAAGAGGCACAGAGCAGGGTGAAGGAAGAGGCACAGAGCAGGCGGAAGGAAGAGACACAGAGCAGGCGGAAGGAAGAGACAGAGCAGGCGGAAGGAAAAGACACAGAGCAGGCGGAAGGAAGAGACACAGAGCAGGCGGAAGGAAGAGACACAGAGCAGGCTGAAGGAAGAGACACAGAGCAGGCGGAAAGAAGCGACACAGAGCAGGCTGAAGGAAGCGACACAGAGCAGGCGGAAGGAAGAGACACAGAGCAGGCAGAAGGAAGCGACACAGAGCAGGCTGAAGGAAGCGACACAGAGCAGGCTGAAGGAAGAGACACAGAGCAGGCGGAAAGAAGAGAGACAGAGCAGGCGGAAGGAAGAGACAGAGCAGGCGGAAGGAAGAGGCACAGAGCAGGCTGAAGGAAGAGGCACAGAGCAGGCAGAAGGAAGCGACACAGAGCAGGCGGAAGGAAGAGACACAGAGCAGGCGGAAGGAAGAGGCAGGAGAAAGACGACACAGGAAGTCCAGCCAGATGAAAGAGTCTGGAATAAGAGGCACAGAGCAGGCAGGAGCCAGAAGCAGGAGAAGCTGCAGTATCAGAGACCACCATTTCTACATCAGGTGTATTTGGACATAAGATCTCTGCATAGGGGAAAGGCCAGGAGGTCAGACTATTGGAGCAGAACAGGACAGCAGGCATTGGCAGTCATGGTGTAGTCTAAACCTAAGCTGCCCGTGATACTTCTATGATGCAGCTCTTTCCCACTTTTCACCACACACAATGGGCGACCCCAACTGCACACTATGGCGCCCATCACCATCACCCGCTGTTATGGGCCATAGCACGGTTTCAGCATCTCGCAGACTGGTACGGTTCTCTCTGACTTTCTGTTCACAGCGATTTCAAGTTTTACCCCTTGGAGAAATGAAGAACCTGATGTTTAATTCTTGGCTTTAGTATTCTTGAACAAGTCTGGCATTGGCTAAAGTGAGTCAAGGGATATTCCAACACCGTTCACTTCTGCATCGGAGGCGAGTAGCGCTGCTGTTGTAATGTCTGCAGATCCCATGTGTGCACGCACCCCAGCAGGTAAGTATTGATCACCTGTCCCATACATTAGAATAGGCTGATGCACAATACTTGCCCGATTGTGCTTGTCCTAGCAAGTTGCTGTACACGTGGCATCCTGGTGCCTGAATGACCCATTACCCCAGAATTATGAAAGTAGGCACCAACTGGGTGAAGGTACACTGCTGGTAATGTGCAGTTAGAAATACAGGAGTGATTCATGGGAAAGAGGTCAGTATTCACAATAAACAGGAACCAAGAGATATCACAAAACTAGGTTGGTGGACTCCAAAAATAATTAAGAATAAATCCAAAAATCAAGAAGAAAGAGTCCAGTAGCACAGCTAAAGGCAAGGTTAGAGTCTGGGTCACACACAAGTTAACTAGGTCACATAGTAGTACCCTAATGGTCTAGGACCAAATCCCCCTAAATGTCACAATAGCATGCAAGGCTGGTAGTCACATCTGCAATCATACTATCCTCACTGGAGGAGCGAGCCACAGAGCTTCTTCCTTCTGATGTCCCAAGCAGCACCCAGACACCTTCTTGACCATGACAGCACGTTTCCCAAGTAAACGCGGAAGCTTTCATCCAGGACTACACGACCCTTGTGCCATGGCGCATGAAGAAACTTCCAAGCCGGCGTAAGAAAACTCATGGGTAATGCAACCATCGTCGGCTGGGCATTCGCCACAAGTAGAAACGTTCCCCCTTAGACCACGTCTGAGGCCTCTCATCCAGTCAAATCGGACCTCTTACTTTGCACTAATGAGGGGCAAACACGTGTCTGCAAATGGAGGGTCTGGTTTGGGTTCTTAAGTAATGTGGCAAGGCTCTTTTAAGGAGACGATATTGACTTTTAAGATTGCTACTGTCACGATCCATGCTTGGATCTGTGGCAGATCTGGTTTCCCTCTGATTTAAACCTCCTTTCCTTTCTGGTCATTGGGGCTTAATGCAGTTTCCCCCCCGGTGGCCGCTGGTGTTATTGCATTGCATTGCTGCTGGGTCAGCTGATGTTTGTGACTACTCCCACCATCCTTTATAAGGTCACCTGGTGCATCAGCTGACTGTTGGTTATACAGGTCCTTTTAGGAGACCAACCTTGCAGTAGCAGCTCCCTGGTGTCAGCCAAGTCTGGTGTTTGGAGCTCAGTTGCTGTACTATCTGTATTGTGGAGTATGCAGCGGCGTGCACAAGCTAAGTTCTGAGTTTTGTTACTCTGTAGTTTGTGCATTCACCTTTTGGTATCGTGTTCCCTTCACTCTCATATTGTTTATTCCTGTTTATTTGCTTTGTGATGCTGTTTGCACTGTTCACCTCCTGGGGTGGGGGTTGGGGGTTTAGTTCAGGGTTTAACAGGAGACAGGGACAGATCGGTGACTTGGGCCTCTCTACCTTCAAGGGTACCCCCAATTTAAGGAAAGACAGGGCTTCCCCAGCCTGAGGGGAAGTTCAGGGGCCCAGATTCCTAATCTCCTGTCTTACTATTTTTGTCTCGTGACAGCTACTTCCGATAGATGGCACCAAGGCTCAAGTCTTCTTCCTCTCTGAAGAGGCTACTTGCACATGGTGCATGATGGAATGAACTTGTCGGGGTCGTCACGACAATATCCTTCCTTCACCAGTCATTCCAAATTAGATTATGTGAGCATTGGTACCGGATAAGAATGAGTCAGACAAAGGCTGGTTCAAACTCAGTGCATGCTCGTGTGTCTACAAGTTGTAGCAACGTCACAGCAACAACTGACTTTATTTCCTAATACACAACATTATATGGTCTATTGGGGGAAGGTGTGCAGAGGGCGGGGTTAGGCGGGGTTTAAGCAATATATCTAGTATTCAGTCTTTCTGGTTGGTCCTGACGTCATCTGATGGATCCTCCTGTCTCCACGTCACTTTAAGTTTCGACTTCAGCAGAAATTATACTTAGCTTCTGGAATGTGAAACTTGCTTCTTTAGCAGAAGCAAAACTAGGGCAAAGGTGAATACTGGCAGCCATGTTAAATACAGTGACATTTGCATTAGCAAGCAAAGGGAAAAAACTTATTGTTTCACAGCATAAGAAAATATAAAAGTACAAAAGTGTATAAAGATATATATTTTCATCTTGACAAACTCAATAGGCAATTCATACTGTCCAAACATCCCTCCACAGGTATCAGAGGAGGCAGGGTGCGACAAAAAGGTCTCCCCCTACCACTAATACACCAGCGTGACAAAAAGGGTCATCCATCCACAGGTATCAGGGTGCACCAAAAAAGGCCTTCCCCCTACCGCTACTACACCAGCCTGACAAGAAGGATCATCAATCCACAGGAATGAGATGTCACGGTGCACCAAAAAAGGCCTTCCCCCTACCGCTACTACACCAGCCTGACAAGAAGGATGATCAATACACAAGTATCAGAGATTGTCAGGGTGCACAAAAAAAATCATGCTTTCCCCCTACCGCTACTATACCAGCCTGACAAGAAGGATCATCAATCCACAGGTATCAGAGGCGTCAGGGTGCACCAAAAAAGGCCTTCCCCCTACCGTTACTACACCAGCCTGACAAAAAGAGTCATCCATCCACAGGTATCAGAAAAGTCAGTGTGAACCAAAAAAATAAAAACAATTTGCTCATTATTACGCTACCTGCACCAATCTAACAGGAACGGTCATTAAACATCTGACCTCCTATGTGCATGGGTTCAGAGATCTGAATGCACCTGACCAGGCAATGCTAAGTGATACAATTCTTGCTCCTTTGCCTGTCGTCATTGCTGCTTCCCTTAGATAGCCATGGTGTTGGACCAGTTGCCTGCTGTCGTAGCCTATCCACATAGTGAAACGACGAGTGCTGTATTTGGACATGTTAGATGGACACAAGTGTTGTATTTGCCTGTAGTTTTCCTGACTGTGCAACCCCTGTTCATCAATAAGATTCTTCACATCCTCTGATCCTTGCATCACGATTCTTCACACCTTCCTCTGACCTTTTACATTGATGTGTCTCCTCAATCTCTCTTCAGATCATGGCATGAGAATAATGTGGCCTTTCAGTGCATAACCCATGGACACACTCAGGAGTGGGGCCATAATGGGGGTTGTAGTGTTATAGTAATAGAATTGCATCATGGACACGTACAGTGTCACGGTTCCACCCCTTAATGTGTTTGGGATGCAGTTACAGACAGTTCGGATGTCCAATCTGGTATACGGGCGTGCTGAGCTGTCAAGTGTGTTGATTGACAGCTTGACTACCCAATCTGAGACTGTGAGGTCTCAGCTGTCTCCAAGTGTTCATGATCCCAGGTAATTGCCATGCTTCTTAACTGAGCTGTTTCCAAGAACTCTGCCAATTGAACATTCAGCTTGTTATGTTTGTGCTCCTATGCCTTGAGTTCTGTATGCTTGATCTTTTGTTGCCTGACCTTGGACTTCATTATGACCATCCGCCTGTTTAACCCCTTCAGCTATGATCCGTTATCCTCCCGGTAATCGGACCTCGGAAAAGTTACCCGACTACGCTTTTGTCTCTTCCTTCTTTTTGTGACATACTCTCCTGGTTTCTGACCTTAGACCATTGTGACTCAAGGCTTGGCCGTGAAAAGTGACTAACGTCAAATACAGTAGTTGGGTCATGTTGGGAGTTGTAGTGTTCTTTGTATAGAATAGAATATAATTGCATTATGCTCATGTACAGCAGTCACCCACAGACATCTTATAATCGGCAGTGATGCAGGATCCAGCTCATATTAATGATCCGCCGGCTAAGTAACACTGTGAACCATTATAATTTGCAGCTGACATCATCACAAGTGACTTTAGTATATGAGCGCCAAATAGAAAATCGCATCAAACTTTGATTAATGGCAGAGTTCAGTAATTTCCTAACAATCCGCTGTGGATGACTCGCTTTGTGAACATCGTGTATATGACCTTACATAAAGCCGCACTTCATAACTGGGAGACATTATTCTCAATACATTACATTTACTGATACTTTTAATTAGCCAATTAAAAAAAAAAAAAGAATAAAACTTTTTTTTTCTGCAATTAAGAACAGCAGCTAAGCAGTGCTGTAGTGTAAAGAATTGTGGATAGATAGCGCAGCAGCCTCTAATGGCACAGAAGGTGGATATCAGAACTCCCCAGAGATTTATGGGGAGAATGCATTATAGGGAGTGGGCAAAGGAGCAGTCCTCTCCATATAGGGATATAGATATACAGGTCCTTCTCAAAAAATTAGCATATAGTGTTAAATTTCATTATTTACCATAATGTAATGATTACAATTAAACTTTCATATATTATAGATTCATTATCCACCAACTGAAATTTGTCAGGTCTTTTATTGTTTTAATCCTGATGATTTTGGCATACAACTCCTGATAACCCAAAAAACCTGTCTCAATAAATTAGCATATCAAGAAAAGGTTCTCTAAACGACCTATTACCCTAATCTTCTGAATCAACTAATTAACTCTAAACACATGCAAAAGATACCTGAGGCTTTTATAAACTCCCTGCCTGGTTCATTACTCAAAACCCCCATCATGGGTAAGACTAGCGACCTGACAGATGTCAAGAAGGCCATCATTGACACCCTCAAGCAAGAGGGTAAGACCCAGAAAGAAATTTCTCAACAAATAGGCTGTTCCCAGAGTGCTGTATCAAGGCACCTCAATGGTAAGTCTGTTGGAAGGAAACAATGTGGCAGAAAACGCTGTACAACGAGAAGAGGAGACCGGACCCTGAGGAAGATTGTGGAGAAGGACCGATTCCAGACCTTGGGGAACCTGAGGAAGCAGTGGACTGAGTCTGGTGTGGAAACATCCAGAGCCACCGTGCACAGGCGTGTGCAGGAAATGGGCTACAGGTGCCGCATTCCCCAGGTAAAGCCACTTTAGAACCATAAACAGCGGCAGAGGCGCCTGACCTGGGCTACAGAGAAGCAGCACTGGACTGTTGCTAAGTGGTCCCAAGTACTTTTTTCTGATGAAAGCAAATTTTGCATGTCATTCGGAAATCAAGGTGCCAGAGTCTGGAGGAAGACTGGGGAGAAGGAAATGCCAAAATGCCTGAAGTCCAGTGTCAAGTACCCACAGTCAGTGATGGTGTGGGGTGCCATGTCAGCTGCTGGTGTTGGTCCACTGTGTTTCATCAAGGGCAGGGTCAATGCAGCTAGCTCAGGAGATTTTGGAGCACTTCATGCTTCCATCGGCTGAAATGCTTTATGGAGATGAAGATTTCATTTTTCAGCACGACCTGGCACCTGCTCACAGTGCCAAAACCACTGGTAAATGGTTTACTGACCATGGTATTACTGTGCTCAATTGGCCTGCCAACTCTCCTGACCTGAACCCCATAGAGAATCTGTGGGATATTGTGAAGAGAAAGTTGAGAGACGCAAGACCCAACACTCTGGATGAGCTTAAGGCCGCTATTGAAGCATCCTGGGCCTCCATAACATCTCAGCAGTGTCACAGGCTGATTGCCTCCATGCCACGCCGCATTGAAGCAGTCATTTCTGCCAAAGGATTCCCGACCAAGTATTGAGTGCATAACTGAACATTATTATTTGATGGTTTTTTTGTTTGTTATTAAAAAACACTTTTATTTGATTGGATGGGTGAAATATGCTAATTTATTGAGACAGGTTTTTTGGGTTATCAGGAGTTGTATGCCAAAATCATCAGTATTAAAACAATAAAAGACCTGACAAATTTCAGTTGGTGGATAATGAATCTATAATATATGAAAGTTTAATTGTAATCATTACATTATGGTAAATAATGAAATTTAACACTATATGCTAATTTTTTGAGAAGGACCTGTATACATATATTGAAAAGCTTACAAGTAGGAATAATTTGCCCCTCTTCACCCATCCATAAATATACATTTAAAAAATACAAAATTCTCAAAATATATAATTATTTAATCCACAAATCAGATGCTGTGAAGAAAGCAAGAATCAAAACTCTAATTGCACCTTTTCGTTGTAATTGCCTTTTCGTTAGCTACACCTCCCCCGAAATAAGAGGTGATCAAGTCAACCATTTATACCCCAAAATTATACAACTTAGTCCACAAGAAACAAGCCCTAAGTTATGGGTTTCGGGAAAACGGCAACACTTTAAAAAATAAAAAAATTATATAGGTACTGGGATTAAAAAAAAAATTGCAATTTGGTCTAAGCCTTTTTCGAGGGAATTGTACTATCAACAGACTTTGCATAAATCAACAAAACTGGGGAAAAGAAGAAACTTTGCAATATATCAAAGTTCTTTCTCCACTTCACACTGAACTTGCCAAACTCTACAAAAAAAAATTTCTCAAGAGAAGATATACGGTACTATCGGCACAGCGAGGTGTCATGCTACACAAGTCATTATTTCTTATGGAGAGGTGAAGGAACAAGAAAAAGGGAGACACAGAAATATAAAGCTGGGCTTTCTAACAAGTCTTTTACCTCACCCAGAGCTGGATTCATATCTACACTGCTCAGTACTGCCATATGTCTTCTAGGCAGCTGATTCTTACTACGTGCTTACTAAAGAATGAAGAGCAAGAATCCATCTCGCTGTGTATGGGAAACCATGATATTCCTTAGAGAAATTAGAATCAGGACTGAAATAAAATGGAATATGCCCTTAATTATTTTTTATCCATTCTCTGGAGACAATTTGATTGACATAAGTCGAGAATGAAACACAGTAGAGTACGGTATCATGTCGTATGGATTGTGCTGTAGTAAATGAGAAGCTATTAATATGCCAAAATGGTTCTTTATTGTTCCAACCAGTTCCAGCACCTTTCTCAACGTAAAAAGCTGAATTTGGGTATGATGCAATTTCTTCATATCGATAAGAAACCCATGGCTGGTCAGGGTAGCCAGACTCCACTGTAAATGAAGGTCATGTCAAGATTCAGCGACCCCAGAGATGTAGAGTTTGGGGTGATGTAATAATCCCCAAGGGCAAACAATTGTCTCTACTACTGGAAAGTACAGATAATCATCAATGAGATTTATTGGAGTCATGTAACTGAGGAATAGAGACAGAGAGAATGGTCTCCACCTTTTATATCTTCTTGACCATGAATTTTTGTTGTACGTCACAACTATTAAGCACCACTATTTTTGGTTTTGGCACTGGAGTATGCTTCCTCCTGGACATTTAATAATGCAAAACGTCTTTTAATGCACCAAGAAGCAGATGCACGAGGACAGAATTTAATGAGTACATGAAAAATAAGGAGGAAACTCAGCGCACATCTAAGAATTGCTATTACGCAGCATAAGCTCAGGCCTCATTCACATGTCCGTGTTTTACTGATACAACATGCATCCAGTAGTCTGTTGTGCAGTCCTCGTGTCCATGTTATTTCAGGACCGTGGGTGTGCAAAAAAAAAACAAAAATCATGGCGTCATGCCACGTATTATAGTCTTCCCCACAAGTCCATGGAACCATAAATATCACGGTCAGCACAACAATGTCATCTGTGTGCCGCCATTTTTTAATATTGTAATTAGTAGTTTTATTTTTTTTTGTTTCTTACATGAAAATCGCTGATTCTCATCAAACACTGATGAAAATTAGTCGACATCCGTGGAAAAAAACAAAACGAACGTCTGTATGAGGCTTAAGACGACGCTGGTTTGTTTAGTCTGCAGCCATGGACGCATATCTGCTATACAATTGTCTAAGGGTCACTTCCGTCTTTCTGTCTGTCCTTCTTTCTGTCACGGATTTTCATTGGTCGCGGCCTCTGTCTGTCATGGAATCCAAGTCGCCGATTGATCTCGCCAGCTGTCTGTCACGGCTGCTGCGACCAATCAGCGACGGCCACAGTCCGATTGGTCCCTCCCCTGCAGTCAGCGCCCGGCGCCCACTCCATACTCCCCGCAGTCACCGCTCACTCCATACTCCCCGCAGTCACCGCTAACACAGGGTTAATCCCGGCGGTACCGGACCGCGTTATGCCGCGGGTAACTCACTCCGTAACCGCCGCTATTAACCCTGTGTGACCAAGTTTTTACTATTGATGCTGCCTATGCAGTGTCAATAGTAAAAGGATCTAATGTTAAAATAATAATAAAAAAAAGAAAAAAAATCATATACTCACCTTCCGCTGCCTTTCCTGCTCCTCGCGACGCTCCGGTAACCGCTCCATGCAAGTGGCAGGTTCCGGTGGCAATGATGGTATGCGAGAAGGACCTGCCATGACGTCACGGTCATGTGACCGCGACCTCATCACGGGTCCTACGCTACCAACCCTGGGACCGGAAGCTGCCGAGTGCAACGCACACAGGTGACATGACTACAAGGGCTCCCTCGGAAGGTGAGTATATGTTTATTTTTTAACCTGTGACATACGTGGCTGGGCAATATACTACGTAGCTCTCTGCTGTATACTACGTGGCTGGGCAATATACTACGTGGCTGGGCAATATACTACGTGGCTGGGCAATATACTACGTGGCTGGGCAATATACTACGTGGCTGGGCAATATACTACGTGGCTGGGCAATATACTACGTGGTTGGGCAATATACTACGTGGCTGGGCAATATACTACGTGGCTGGGCAATATACTACGTGGCTGTGCAATATACTACGTAGCTCTGTGCTGTATACTACGTCACTGGGCAACATACTACGTGGTTGGGCAACATACTGCGTGTCTGGGCAACATACTGCGTGGCTGGGCAACATACTACGTGGCTGGGCAATATACTACGTCGCTGTGCAATATACTACGTAGCTCTGTGCTGTATACTACGTCACTGGGCAACATACTACGTGGTTGGGCAACATACTGCGTGTCTGGGCAACATACTGCGTGGCTGGGCAACATACTGCGTGGCTGGGCAACATACTGCGTGGCTGGGCAACATACTGCGTGGCTGGGCAACATACTGCGTGGCTGGGCAACATACTGCGTGGCTGGGCAACATACTGCGTGGCTGGGCAACATACTACGTGACTGGGCAACATACTGCGTGGTTGGGCAACATACTGCGTGGCTGGGCAACATACTGCGTGGCTGGGCAACATACTGCGTGGCTGGGCAACATACTGCGTGGCTGGGCAACATACTGCGTGGCTGGGCAACATACTGCGTGGCTGGGCAATATACTGCGTGGCTGGGCAATATACTACGTGACTGGGCAACATACTGCGTGGCTGGGCAACATACTGCGTGGCTGGGCAACATACTGCGTGACTGGGCAACATACTGCGTGGCTGGGCAATATACTACGTGACTGGGCAACATACTGCGTGGTTGGGCAACATACTGCGTGGCTGGGCAATATACTACGTGACTGGGCAACATACTGCGTGGTTGGGCAACATACTGCGTGGCTGGGCAATATACTACGTGGACATGCATATTCTAGAACACCCGATGCGTTAGAATCGGGCCACATCTAGTGTAAATACATATTTTTCCTTTATCATACAGGACTGTAAATTGATTTTTTCCATTCTTCACACACTGGGTCCATTATGAATAAATGGAAAAGGTAAGACCGGTCCATAACTTTTTTTTTAATCTTCAGCAGTGCCAGTAGAGCATTTTACACTTATCTATTTGTGTCGCTGCAGATACGTCTTCCGCTCTAAATATAATTACGTTGCAGGAAGGAGTTTTCCTGGAGTCTGTCGTGAATTGGACGGCGCAGCGTTATTAGTCGGCTCAGCACGTTGGATTCAGCCAGAAGCGGCCTCCCCAGTGACCCTTTTACTGTCAGGATGAGATCAATGCAGACTCCGGGCTGGGATTCTGTACAGGGGACGCTGAATGATTTGCATGCAAGCCGCTAATCTTTTATTTTGCAGCCACAAGCCGCTAAACAGGGATTACACTCCCCCTGGTGTAGAGGGAATGGTTAATTGCTTCTTATGGAGGAGGATTTGTGTTTGTCCTGACTTGTAATAATATAAGCCTGTATGATCTCCAGCCTTATCACTCGCCACTTCACAGTCACATGATAAACTAATCATTACAGAATGGGGACATGTTCCGGCAAATAAAATGCAATAAAAATTAATTCTTCACGGAATTTGCTGTAGACATCAAGTCTGGTGTGAAGATCCTGGGGTACAAACCATACCCGTGAGGTGTAGAGGACGCATCATGTAGCAGAATGACGAAAATGTGACTACAGCCGCTCCATCAGAATTCACAAAATATGGTCCCAAAAACTGTGCCAGACAGATAGCCCCCCGAAAATAGAAGCACATGAACAGTTCCACCAATTTATGTCCTATATATTGACCCATTATTAATCTGTATAGTAACAGTGCCACCAGAATGCCCTCGTGATTAGCGCTACACAAAGTTCAGCTATGTTCACACTTGGCAGATCTGCCATAGACTCCATGCATTGCACAAAGTAAATTCTCCAAAAGAAATTGGATTTTAAAATCAGCGCCGAAATGTTCCCGGACTATGTAGATAAGATTTGTTGGAATCTTGTACTGCAGAGTCTCTGTGACTGTACCCCAATTACACGAGCGTGACCCCTACAGTAATAATGTCATTTTACCCAGGCTGGCAGCATTAACACTTACCGCACCTCCTGTATCTCTTCTATTTCCTGATCACAGATCCCCATGTATTCTCCACTCCCACAGCCCGGCAGGCAGAGGTATGAATCAGTCACCTCTCACACATGTAACTATTAATAACCGGGGCGATGACCGCTGCGTTTTATAAAGGTCTCGGTGATGAATTTACTACTCAGCGAACCATTCATAGACATGAGGCACAGCAGCGACGTCCAAGATGCAGAATTACCTACACTAATACTGTCAGCACAATCAGCTCTGCTACATTCCACTGCAACAAAGTACATGGATTATATGGATACTACATCGTCGCACGTTAGTATGCATTAGTTATACAAATTCCTACGACTACAAAGTAAAAACTTTCGGCGAATCTGCAAAAAACGAGCCTTAAAGGGGTTGTCTCATAAGGATGGGCCCTGTATGACACAGACCCCGAGGAGCATCTAGCGCCATCTCCCACCGAAAATCCCCTGTAAATGAGGACTAAGATCATATTATATAAAGTGGTTTAAGCCTTAATATATACTGACAATTATTCCTGCCATTGCCCCAAGTGTACAGCTGTGCTCAGAAGTTTACATACCCCGGCAGAATTTTTGCTTTCTTGGCCTTTTTCAAATTATAGGAGTAACACCAAAACTTTTTCTCCACTCCTGGTTAGTGGTTGGGTGAAGCCATTTATTGTCAAACTACTGTGTTTTCTCTTTTTAAATCATCACTTTTCTCCTTCCACCTCTCAATAACCCTTCACAGATGATGGGGGGAAGACAGAGGAGGGTAAAACATTATGAACGGACTTATTACAGGACCACGCTGGTATCCGTGAGCTCTGCACCACCGGCCATTATATCCGGCATTAGTAGACAGACAGCATGGCGGGGGTCCAGGCTTATACATCGGTGGCAATGGAGACGGAGGTTATACACTGATGGGGGATAAGTCGTCACTTACATGACATTTTTCACTGCAACTGGACATTTTCTGTGATGCAACCTGCATTGCTCTTGTTGTGACAAATGACACTTATATAATGTCTAGAGAGGAGTCTGGATGCAGCCACCGCTGCACACGGGGGGTCCTGGTGCTGTGAGATTAATGCATCATGGCTGACCCTGTGATAAATGGAATTGCAAGAAAATGAAGATATGACACAGTTTCTGCAATGTCATCATCATTTATTGATTTATTTTTCTTTTTTTCCTTTCCCAGACTCCATAGCTCATTGGGAAATAGGAAGTAAATTCTGCAGGAAAAAAAATGAAAATATAAGGAAAGGGAGAACACACGTCTTTTTTTTTTTCCTTTTTACAAGTTTCATTTTAAAAGTTTCCTGCCATTCCACATGAAGAGAGTACAGGAATTCAAGTATGTCGTGGAGGGCAGTAATACAAAAAGGTTTCGTAAAAAAAAAAACGAAAAAAGAAAAAAAAAAAAAAAAAAAAAAAAAGCAAACCTTTGCACATGCCAGTCCCCCTGGCACCAATCACTTTGGTAAGGCTAAACAATAGGTGCAAACAGATTTCACATACAGGGCAATTATCCTCTCGCGCGTAAGCAGGAGGATGGGGGGTGCAAAGTAACGTTGGGGTGTAACCTGGCAAACAGTTACCTCCCTCGAATCTCAAGTCAGCAATTAAAAACAAATCCCAGTGCTGCTTTTCCGAAAAAAAAAAAAATATATATGTTTTGCACATGAATGCATGAAGGAAAAAAAAAAAAAGCATCTAAGCCTGTGATAAAACATCTGCAGTCGCTAAGCTTAAAACAAAATAATATACAAATATATATTTGGTAATATATATCATATATTATACAGACAGATCATAAAAGAGCGGTCCACAAATCAGACTTTGCTTCGGGTCCCAAAATTAGAATAGCTCATCTCGGAGAAAGGGACGTAATTACGACGTGAGTGGCAAAAAAAAAAAATAGATCTCAGGCCAAATACGGAATTTCGGATATTTTCAATATCTTTTCAGCTTGGTGTCCTAGTGGGAAGAACGAAAGGGGTGAAGGAAAACAAAAAAAAAGGATAAAAAAAAAAAAAGGATGTAGCAGCAAAAAAAAAAAATTAGATATATATTTAAAAAAAAAAGACTGATACATTGTTGTAGTCAACTTGTCGCCAGCTTGTAGTGAGATCTTGATGTTTCCCGTCCGTCTGCTCTCTGGCACGGATGAGCCCGATGGTCTCCGGACTGTAACTGTCGGCCCTTGTTAAGAAAATATAATCCCCTTTTTGTGTTTTCCTCGCCGGGTGAGCTTGTCGATGCGCGTGACATTAGTTAAATATATGTACAGAGTTTCATCTGCGGTGGTCTCCAGAATGACAAACCTCTCTGCGATTCACGGCCGCGTCATTGGTCGGCGCTCTGCTTCTCTCTCATCCACGCCTGGATCCTCTCCTTAAGTTCTGGCACTGAAACAAAAGTATTCAAGAGATTTTACATTCCTTGGAGGGGGGAAAATGTATAATACTTATCCTAAGCATAGGTGAGGAACTTGCGTATATCTGGGGGTCCGATCGCTGGCACCACTACACATTTTAAATTAAATGCATGGGGCTAAAATTAATTTTTGTACTTGGGCATCATTAAAAAAAAAAAAATATGCCCCGCTTTTTTCGTTTCCTCAATTTTAAGTGGTCATAAATCAGCTGAAAGGAGCTTAAAAAATTTTTTTTTAAAAATTGGAAACTGGTCACACACTGGGAACAAGCTCACTGATGGATATTCAGTTAACCCATTCTGCAGCTAGCAACAGACAATAATACAGAGGCTGTAGAAAGCAAAATAGGGATTTTTGTGTGTACTCACCGTAAAATCCTTTTCTCCGAGCCACTCATTGGGGGACACAGGACCATGGGTTATGCTGCTGTCACTAGGAGGCTGACACTAAGCTGAGACAAAAAAGGGTTAGCTCCTCCCCTGCAGTATACACCCTCATGCTGGCATCCAGAGACCCAGTTAAGTGCAAAAGCAGTAGGATAATGAGAACAATATATCAAAAAACATTGGAACATAACATGTCAAACAACAGTCAAAGACTAAAAAAGATAACTAGCCGTAAGGCTACCAGGGTGGGTGCTGTGTCCCCCAATGAGTGGCTCGGAGAAAAGGATTTTACGGTGAGTACACACAAAAATCCCTATTTCTCCTTCGCCTCATTGGGGGACACAGGACCATGGGACGTCCCAAAGCAGTCCCTGGGAGGGAAACCATACAACCATAATAACTCCATGTACCGTCTGACTACAGGTGCGCAACGGCCGCTTGCAGGATACGCCTGCCAAGGGCCGCGTCCGCAGAGGATTGGATGTGAACATTGTAATGCTTTGTGAACGTATGTAGGCTGGACCACGTCGCGGCCTTGCAAACCTGCTCCGCTGATGCCTGGTGCCGGATGGCCCAGGAAGCACCCATCGACCGAGTGGAGTGAGCTCTAATCCCCGCCGGGATAGGACTGCCCCTGACCCGATAGGATTCCTGGATAGCAGATCGGATCCATCTGGCTATCGTGGATTTAGACGCAGCCAAACCCTTTCTGTGACCCTCCGGGAGCACGAAAAGGGCGTCCGATTTTCTGAAGTGCGCCGTTCTGGAGATGTACCTCCTGAGGGCCCGTACCACGTCCAGAGTATGGAGAGCTTTCTCGACCCTATGTTTGGGCTGCGGACAAAAGGAGGGAAGAATGATGTCCTCGTTAAGGTGGAAAGCTGAGACCACCTTCGGAAGAAACGCGGGAGAAGGACGTAGGACTACCTTGTCCTGATGAAAGGCAAGGAAAGGTGCCCGGCAGGATAGAGCGGCGAGCTCTGAAACCCTTCTGATGGACGTCACCGCTACCAGGAAGGCAACCTTCCAAGAGAGAACAGAGAGCGGAACGTCTTGAAGGGGTTCGAACGGCGGTTCCTGGAGAACCCCCAAGACCAAGTTGAGATCCCAGGTCTCCAACGGCATCCTGTAGGGAGGAACAACATGGGAGACTCCCTGAATGAAAGTCTTGACCTGAAGGTTGGTGGCGATCCTACGCTGGAACAGCACGGATAAGGCTGAGATCTGACCTTTAGGAGAGCTCAGGGCCAAACCGGAATCCAGACCGGACTGAAGGAAATTCAGGATACAAGGGATGGAGAACCTGAGCGGAGGGTGCCCTCGGAGCCTGCACCAGGAGAAGAAGGTCTTCCAGACGCGGTGGTAGATAGAGGCAGAAGACGCCTTGCGAGCACTTAGCATGGTGGGGATGACCTGCTGAGAGAAACCAGCACGAGCTAGAATCCAGGTTTCAACAGCCACGCCGTTAAACGTAGGGCCCCTGAGCTCTGATGGTAGATCGGTCCTTGGCGAAGTAGGTCTGGGCGGTCTGGCAACCGCAAGGGGACGTCGGCTACGAGCTGGACGAGTTCCGCGTACCACGCGCGACGAGGCCAGTCTGGGGCGACCAGAATGACCGGAACTCCCTCCGTCCTGATCTTTCAGATGACCTTCGGCAGTAAGGGAAGAGGAGGAAACACATATGGGAGCTGAAAATGATGCCACGGAGAAATCAGCGCGTCCACTCCTATGGCCTGGGGATCCCGAGATCGAGCAATGAAGTTGTGGACTTTGGCGTTCCATCTGGACGCCATCAGATCCACGTCCGGGGTCCCCCAGCGAAGACAGATCTGGTGAAAAACTTCTGGGTGAAGTTCCCACTCCCCCGAGGCAAGGCCCTGGCGGCTCAGGAAGTCCGCCGCCCAGTTCTCGACTCCCGGAATGTGCACCGCCGAGATGATGGAGTGGTTGGTCTCGGCCCAACGAAGGATGAGGGAGACTTCCCTCATTGCCGCCCTGCTGCGGGTACCCCCCTGGTGGTTGATGTAAGCCACCGCCGTGACGTTGTCCGATTGGACTCGTACTGGGTGACCCGCGAGCAGAGCGTGGAAGTGAATCAGAGCAAGTCTGATAGCACGAATCTCCAGAATGTTGATGGGGAGACTGGATTCCCGAACAGTCCAACGGCCCTGGGCCGAGTGGTGAAGAAACACCGCCCCCCAGCCCAGAAGACTGGCGTCGGTGGTTACCACTAACCAGTGGATCGGGAGGAAGGACTTCCCCTGGCGAAGAGACGGTCCCAGGGTCCACCAAATGAGAGAATGTCTGACCTGTGGGGACAGAGGACAAGGGAGGTCGAGAGAAAAGAGACTCCTGTCCCAGTTGTCCAGCAGAGCCTGTTGCAAAGGGCGGAGATGGAGTTGAGCGAAGGGAACAGCTTCGATTGCCGCAACCATCTTTCCCAGGATCTTCATGGCGAACCGAATGGTTCGCGGGCGAGAATGGCAGAGTGTACGGACTCCCTGTTGGAGCGCTTGGACCTTGGACCGAGGAAGCAAAACCAGCCCCCTTGAAGTGTCCAGGATCATTCCCAGAAAGGAGATCCGACGGGAAGGAACGGGAGATGACTTGTCTAAGTTGATCAGCCAGCCCAGGCGCGAAAGCGAATCCAGGGTAATGTGGACGCTTGACTCGCAGGCCTGAAAAGACGGGCCTTTTATGAGAAGATCGTCTAAGTAAGGTAATACGACGACTCCTCGAGAGTGAAGAATGGCCATGACAGCCGCCATGACCTTGGTGAACACCCTGGGCGCCGTGGCGAGACCGAAGGGTAAGGCCGTGAACTGGAAGTGGTCTTCTCGAATGGCAAAGCGGAGGAACCACTGATGAGGCGGGAAAATCGGGATGTGAAGATAGGCATCCTTGATGTCTATCGAGGCTAAAAATTCCCCTCTTTCCATGGAGGAGATGACCGATCTCAGCGATTCCATCCTGAAGTGCCGGACTCTCACGCACCTGTTCAGGAGCTTCAGATCCAAAATGGGACGAACTGTCCCGTCCTTCTTTGGCACGACGAAGAGGTTTGAGTAGAAGCCTCTGAACCTCTCGTGTTCCGGGACCGGCACGATGACCCCGCTCTGGCGGAGGGAGTGGATGGCGCAAAGAAGGGCGCGAGACTGAGCTCCCGAACTGGGAAGACGAGAGGGGAAGAACCGAGTTGGAGGGGGAGAGGAGAACTCTATCTTGTAGCCAGATGATACCAGATCTCTGACCCATTCGTCGGGAACGACGGAGAGCCAGGCTTGCTGAAAAAGGAGTAGACGGCCGCCTACTCTTCTGGTATCGACTGGCGCCGTTCCCGAGTCATTGAGAAGGGAATCTGGGGGGTCTCGAACCTCTGGTTCGGGGCTGCCTCGGTTTCCCGCGCCAGGAGGGATTAGGTCTGAAGAATGGACGAGCGTCTCTGTCTGCGCGGGCGGAGCGGTCCGATCTGGGAAGGCCAGAGGGATTGGACCAGGCAGAGTTGGTACGAAAAGGCCGAAAACGAAAATAAGGCTGGCGCTGGAAAGCCGCCTTGGGCCTCTGTTGGGGAAGAAACTTGCTCTTTCCCCCTGTGGCGTCGGAAATAAGCTGGTCAAGCTCTTCGCCGAAAAGACGCCCGCTTTGAAAAGGGAGAGAAATCAGGGATTTTTTAGAGGAAGAATCTGCACGCCAATCTCGGAGCCAAAGGGCCCGTCTAATAGCGATGGCGTTGGAAGCCGCCGAAGCAGCGCAATTTGCCGCGTCGAGAGATGCGAACATAACATAATCACTGGCCAGGGCTAGCTGCTTAGCCAGGTCCGCCATCTCAGAGGGGAGATCCTGCTCATTAATGGATTTCGCTAGGGCATCCGCCCAGGAAACCATAGCCTTGGACACCCAAGCCGCGGCGAAGGAGGGAGACAGGGACGAGCCAGAGGCTTCGTACACAGAGCGAGCTAGAGAGCTCGCTCTGTGTACGAACGAACGCTCTGGCGTTCGGTGGGGCTCTTAATTGAAGCGCCCTCCGGGACTGAGAGAAGAGTCTTAGAAGCCAGGCGCGAGACCGGCGGATCTACCGTAGGGGGATCCGTCCAGTCTTTCACGAGATCAGCTGAGAAGGGATACTTGGAAACCAAGTCCTTCTTTCCCGTGAAGCGCTTGTCTGGGCGCTCCCTGTGACGCCTGACAATATCCAGGAAGGCTGGATGAGAGGCAAAAGATTTGTGAGAACGCTTGGTTCTGGAAAAGGAGACCGCGTGTTCCGGAGCGGAATTAGAATCGTCATCCACCTTTAGTGCGTGATTGACTGCTACGATGAGGGAGTCAACCGTGGCTCTGAACTCCGGAGCCTCCGGATCCAAAGAAATTTCAGACTCATGTTCAGAGTCCTGAACGCTGCGAGCCCCCAAAGAGGGTGAGCGAGAGGTGGAGCTGCCAGAGTCTGAGTGGCGAGGAGAACGCTCCGGAGAGGTAGTACGGGTCCGTTTTCTGGACGACCGTGCCTCTTTAAGAGGAGAGCGGCCCCTGCTGGCCGACGATTCCCCTGCTATGGAGGGATCTCTTAGCACCTGTAGCGGATTGCCTCGTTCCCCGGGAGGATTTTGAATGGATTTGATGGCGTTAGCTAAAAAATCCACGGACTGAGAAAGAGAGGCGACCCACGGGGGGGGGGGGCTAGGTACGCCAGGGTCGGCGGCGGTGGAGGGCTCCTGGGCACATGGGGCATCGCAGGCAGAGCAGAGGGGAGAGCTTTGAGGCCTGGGAAGTGGGGCCTGGCAGGTGGTACACGCAGAAAAAAAGGTTGTATGTACCTTAGAGGATTTTTTAGACCTTGACTGCGACATGATGCTAATGCAGAAAAAATTTACGGAGTCTATATAGGGTAACCAGTGTCTGAGAGGGCGCTGCAGAGGGGAGCTAACGATGTCTCCTTACCCCGGTCCTGTGTCCCGCTATCCAGGAGAGACGAACTGCTGAGATATTCAGTCTGAGAAGAGGAAGCCGGCTGCACGTGGGCCACTGACGCACCAGAGATGCGACAGGCAGGAGCTGCGGCGCTGAGGAGAGGGGCCAAGATGGCCGCCGAGATCAGGAAGAGAAATCTCGGCGGCTGTGAGAAGCGCCAGGAGCGGGGGGGCGGCGCCGCTGACACTGACTGGAGTGGGCGGGGCTTAACGGCGGCGACCAGCGGCTAGGCCGAAGCCGGGGGCTAAATTTGCGGCCTCGGCCCGGCGCGCGGTCGCGAGCGCCGGAAAAAGAAAGGGACACCGCCCAAAAAGCCTGCAGATGGAGCCCAGGGATGAGGAGCCCTCCTGACCGCTGGCAACCCCCCCCCCAAATCCCCCCACCGGGCACTTACCCTGAAATGGAGGTGAGAGGGTGCCATATGGAGGTGCCATGCATAGGAACGGTGCAGGGGTTGGGAAGCCTTCTATCCACCGACCCCACATGGGGGGTGGAGAGGAACCGTCCACCACCTGAGTCACAAGTCACATTGGTGATGCAGTGTGGTCTGCACGGACGCCACTGGGATAAAGCCACTGTACAGCCGAGGGTAGGACCTGGTGGACAGGGCAGATGTCCGGCAATAAAAAGGCCTGGCTGCAGAGGAGGATACTGGAGGTAGGAACACCAGTGCTCGTCTGTATAACAAAAAGGGGAGATCGGGGCCCATTAGGGGAGAAACCGTCGCCCAAAAAAGGACAGCTCAGGCAGTGGCTCCCACGACGCAGGAGAGGATACGGAGAGGTGAAACTCCCGTGCTCGCCTGTTGTTGGTTCGGGGGAGATCGGACCTTAGAAGAATCCGTCGCCCCCTTCGTCCGGAAAAAGGAAAAAGAAAAAGAGAAAAAAACCCCAAAAGGGTTAAAAATCAGTGTGCCTCCTACGGACACTAAGCTTAAACTGGGTCTCTGGATGCCAGCATGAGGGTGTATACTGCAGGGGAGGAGCTAACCCTTTTTTGTCTCAGCTTAGTGTCAGCCTCCTAGTGACAGCAGCATAACCCATGGTCCTGTGTCCCCCAATGAGGCGAAGGAGAAATGCATTTTTTTCTAATTAAACACAAATAGAAAAATGATTTTTAGCTAGTAATACACTTAAAGTTAAAAAAAAAAAAAAAACAGACTCCTCCTTTAAATGGTCAACTGAAGTGCAGCGATGGCCATGCATCCATATGTGCGCTCCGCTACATTTATTCTCAATGGCACTGCCAGACAGAGTTGAGCATTAGTCCCATGGACAATGCATGAGCGCAGTCATCATTCCTTTTCAAAAGTCTTGTTCTCAGGACCAGTGTGGGGGTCTGAGCAGTTGGACCCCACACTAAGCAACACCCTATTGCGTATACCGTACTTTGGATTGACCACATATACAGATCAGACCTGTGTGCGATGGAGATTTTGACTTCTATTTAACTGTAGAAATAAAAGACACCTCCGCCCATAGTCTGTCTAGACTAACACCCTGATGAAGGCATCTAAAGCCACATTAAGACGGCTATATATCAGGTGTGCCAGGAAATGTGGCCATTATTGCCTTTCTTAACGATTCAATTACGGCACAGGAATGCAACTCCCTTACGTGACAGATTACAGAGCGTCACTGCACCGATAAAACCGGCGGCGGGCAAAGCAATGTGGGTCACAGTCTCCAGTGTAAATGAAGCACGTGACCGCAGCCCTGTTCACTTCTATGGGACAGATGCGATATCTTTGGACAGTGATAAATGTGTAACCTGAGACTACACATAGGGAAGCAGCGTGCGTAAGACCTGGTTCAAGCATGTTCTCCGTGAGCTCTTGTCTATTGAAGGGATCTGTAGAAGAATTAAGGAGGTGTCTCAGGATGATCGAGCGGTCCATGATGGTCCCAGACGGCAATCTTACTGGCTCCGACATCAAAGTGTCCATCAGTGGATCTGGGAGTGATTAACAAAAATCATTATTCTGTAAAAGCAATGTGTAAAAATACAAATATTTACCCCTACTAGACCGTCACCTACAGGTTGGGATACCCATTTGTATTCTGATGGGAGCTACTGAGCAGCATAAAGGCCCATTATAACATTAATTTCTAGCATTTACAGGGAATAGGTCATCAAAGCATACCCCTTTAACCGAAGAAGTGTTCCATAGGGACATTTGATGGATGAAAATTTCCTTTTAGTTCCCATGTGTGATTGTAGACATTATTTAAAAAAGATCCTTTCCAAATAAATTCAGTTTTACTATATGTTATATTCCCTCTATACACTTGAATCTGCAATCGTTGGAACGCTTGCACATTCAACAATACTCCAATATTGCAATATATACAAAAAATGGTGGTGACAGGTGCCTTCAGTAGGCATCCAGCTGTGAAGTAAACACATCACCCTTTGATTGACAGCAGCTTTTAAGAGGTTAAACAGCAGTGATCAGAGGAAGCTCTGAGGCAGCAATCCATACACCGGCACCAAATGCAAGACTTGGATATGAACCACAACTCCTTTAACAATGCAGACACCATTGAAGGCTTTCTGACATCACAATTATTTTTCCTGAGTAATAATATACCTCTGAACTCATCTGGAGCATCACTATAATCGATCTCTGCCCGGGCGTTCCTTGCCACAATCTCCTCCACCTTCTCCGCCAAGAGCTTGAACTTCTCGATGGCAATCGTAGATTTAATTCCGGCCTTCTTCATTTTGGATATGACCTCTTCGAAAAGTTCTTTGCTATAGGATCTCTGGGGAAAAGTCACATATGCATTTGTCATTTCATTCTGCTCCTGAATCTACGGTGACATCCGAGTGCTGAATGCCTGCAGACGGCTATCCATAGGTAACAGACGTATGGCTGTCGAACAGACCTGGTCATCCGCTATGGCCTTTGCAAATCGGGCACAGTCTAAATGTAGGTAGATATCTGTTAGCTGATCCAGAAGTTTCTTTGGCTCAAAACCATACTTCTCTGGGTTCTCCACCTTCAAGTCTCGACACTTCGGCCCACATAACTGCTGCAGGTTAAAATTGAGCATGGCTGCTAACCGGGGACCAAGCTCCTGCAGAATAAAGAAGCAGAATATACACAGGAAAGGATTAGGGAGGCATACAACGGGATACACAACCAGAAAGTCCGAGGTGCAGCACTCACGGGTCTAAGGAACGGTTTTTGCACTTGTTTGGTAAGAATGTGGAACATGTCAACAGTCTCGGTGGCTAAAGCAAGATAGGACCGGGAGACTCGCTCATCTTGGGCCAGCTGGGACTGGCGTGCTTGCTGCTGATCCTGAAAAGAAAATGCAACGGTATCAGAACTGCCTGCAACATAATAAAGCTTCCTACAAATATGGCACATCAGTGCAGCACAGGCCACGCAAGAGCCTGTTACCACCGAGCGGTGCCCTCCTCCGCTCCGACAGCCCCGTGACGCAGAAGGCAAATTGCATTGTGACACTAACCCGAGGCAGCTGATCCCAGTGCTCCTTGCTCCTCATCTCCTCTTGCATTTCATGGATTCGCTTGAGGGACTCCAAGCTCTCGTCCAGCAGGAAGGTGGTGTCATTAATCAGCATGTTTATGTATCGCACAAACTGCTTCCCCGAGCTGCAAATACAAGAACGTTGTCAATATCTATCCTTACCCAAAAAGCAAAAAATCAAAAAGTCATCACGGCTAAACAGGTCACAACATGAGCAGATTTAGGAGACACAATAGATACATAGATTAGATTTTCTGATATGTGAACACTCAGTTTTCCTGGTTTATTAATCAGTCATGCAAATGTTTCTACCAATATCAAGGCATTTCCACAAGCTGCATTATGTAGAGTAACTCTTGGGTAATTGTGAGTGATGGCCTCCAAACATCCAAACTCCAGAAACAAACATCTGCTTTTAAGACCTTGACAAATTTCAAGGGAACCTGTCACCCCCTCAGGAGTTTGTAACTAAGAGCCATGTGTGCAGCACTGATGCTGCATTCTGACAAGGTGGCTCTTTTAGTTATTCTCCCTGCACGCGCTGAAATAAACGCTTATAAAATGTGCCCCTCATACCGTGAAATCGTCCCGGGGGCAGGTCTTTCCTCCCTAATCAGACGCAGCACAGCCGTCACTCCGGGCCTGTGCCTCCTCTTGCTTCATTAGCGTCCCTGGCGCCTGCGCTGTAAATTCGAAGGGCAGCGCAACAGCGCATGCCTGGAAAAAAAAATACTTATAGCGCAGGCGCCAGGAACGCTAATGAAGCAGAAGGAGGCGGCGCCCACAGGCCCGGAGTGACGGCTGTGCTGCGTCTGATTAGGGGCAAAAGACCTGCCCCGGGACGATTTCATGGTATGAGGGGCACATTTTATAAGCGTTTATTGCAGCGTGTGCAGGGAATGCAGCATCAGTGCTGCACAAGACGGCTCTTTTAGTTACAAACGCCTGAGAGGGGTGACAGGTTCCCTTTCAAGTAGCACCATGGATGTGATTATGTGAAGACACATAGTGAACAGTTATATAAGGCGCATGAAATATGGGCATATCCAGAACAAATATTAGATCTGGAGAAGGTACACTGCTCAAAATAAAGGGACACTCAACACAATGTAACTCCACATCAATCACACTCCTGCTGTTGTGCAAATGGAACAGACAGCAGGTAGAAATGATAGGAAATTAGCAAAACAACCCCTATAAAGGAGTGGTTCTGCAGGGGGTGACCACAGACGATTTCTCTGTTCTCATCCTTTTTGGCTGTTTTGGTCACTTTTGCATTTGGTCACTACTCTCACCCCTTGAAGAACAGTAGAATGAGGCTACATCCCACAGAAGTTGCTTAAGTAGTGCAGCTCCTCCAGGATGGCACATCAATGTGAGCAGTGGCAAGAAAAGTAGCGGTGTCTGTCAGCAAAGTGTCCAGAGAATGGAGCAGATACCAGGAGACAGACCAGTACACCAGGAGACGTGGAGGGGGCCGCAGGAGGGCAACAATCCAGCAGCAGGACCGCTACCTCAACCATCACCTGACTGTTACCTGGTTCCCCTCACGAAAAAACAATGTCAGAACCTCCGGGATCCGTTAAAGCGTTCCAAAGTTATTACCTCAAAGTGATAGTGGGCAAAATTGTACAAATTGGCCTGGATATTAAAGTGGAAACCACCTAGGGAGGTAAATGGGTTAAAAGGCATCTCCACTCGGCCATGGGGATTTTTAATTTTAATGTTTGCCGCTAACAGCAGAGATACCTGGTCACTACTGCTGGACTGCGCAGCTCTTACAATTTTGTCCCAATTAGGCTGAAGCGCTGCTCTGACGCCAACAAGTTCACTTTTTTTTTTCTTTAGCACGAGTTTCCTAGCTGCGGAGCTTCAGTGGTCCTGCACTCCCGATACTGCGGAGGCAAGGATGCCTCAGAGATCACACAGCTCAGCCAGTAGCACAACGAAGTCTGAACTGTTACTGAAATTAGACCACACCGTGTCCCAGGGAGGAAGGAAACTGGGAGGCCAGGGAGTAGTGCACGTCATCTCGACAGTTTAGACATGCAGCCTCTCGCACTGCTGGCCCAAACTAAGCGCTTTCTGATGCTGGGATAACAATCACTTTAATGTTTGATCGGTTGTGCTTTGTACATCATGTCTAGTATGAAAATATCCATTAAAATAAAAACACAACTTCACTCATGCAATTCCAGGCTGATTCTTGTGGTTATTGTAATGAGCCACTTACTTGAATTCTTCCATAAATGTGCCGTGATGAGCCGGATTCTGCCAGAGGCTTTTAAAGATGGTGCTTATGTGGTAGCGAATGGTGAACTTATCGTAGAACTCGCTGGTGGCGCCCGTGTGCTCGACATCTGGAGAGAGAAGCAAAACGTTTACCGATGGCCAAGCCTGAGATGAAGCAGGCCATGAGACAGAGCGTTGCTTCAGAAAAACATGACAGTCCCCCTGGAGCCATGGAGGAGCTGGAGGCCGCGAGAGAAGCAGAGAAAATCTGATTTTGCAAGTTGACAGTGGAAGTAATGGAGGGAATCGCTGTAGCAGAAACCATGTAAGAACTGTCTGAATAAACACAAGGTCAAGGCATGCGAGGCTAACGCATCTCACATCCCCGGCCATTAGCTACTAAGAAGGCCACAAGATGTCCTTCATTAATGTTAGGAAATTAACCAAGTAAACATGTAAAACACCCAGCGACCAACAGGGACCTCCGCAAAATAATACAGCACATGTATATTATAAAAACAGGATTTTTGGTTCCTTACCGTAAAATCTGTTTCTCTATCGCCTCTCATTGGGGGACACAGGAAACCATGGGTGTCTGCTGCTGCCACTAGGAGGCTGACACTATGCACAAAAAAGTTAGCTCCTCCTCTGCAGTGTACACCCCACCGACTGGCATTATACTCTTCAGTTAGTGAGAAAGCAGTAGGAGATAAATAAGGTTGAAGACAAACATGAGAACTGTAAACGTGAGAACAATCAAAGCAAGGAACAACAGAAATTGAACAACATGGGAGGGTGCTGTGTCCCCCAATGGAGGCTCAGAGAAACAGATTTTACGGTAAGCAACCAAAAATCCTGTTTTCTCTATCGCCTCTCATTGGGGGACACAGGAACCATGGGACGTCCAAAAGCAGTCCCTGGGGTGGGAAAAAGAGACTTCCATCAGGTCGGTCAAAGGACTCACCACTGCTGCCGCCTGCAAGATCCTTCTGCCTAGGCTGGCGTCCGCCGAAACGTAGGTATGGACCTTGTAGAATTTGGCGAACGTGTGGATGGAAGACTAGGTTGCCGCTTTGCAAAGTTGTAGGGCGGAAGCCCTGTGGTGTACCGCCCAGGAGGCACCGACTGCCCCAGTAAAGTGAGCCTTTATCCCAGGAGAGGGCACTCTATTCTTGACCCGGTAAGCCTCCAAAATAGCCCATCTGATCCAGCGAGCAATAGTCGCCTTGGTAGCCGGCAGGCCTCTGCGCGTGCCATCAGGAATGACGAAAAGAGAATCCGTCTTCCAGAAAGCGGACGTTCTATCCAAGTAGATCCTCACTGCCCTGACGAGGTCCAGCTTATTCAACGATCGCTCCAAAGGATGAGTCGGAGCTGGACAAAAGGAAGGTAGAACGATGTCCTCGTTGAGGTGGAATGTGGAAACCACCTTAGGAAGAAAGGAAGGTGGAGGCCTGAGGACCACCTTGTCCTGGTGGATGACCAAGAAAGGAGGTCAGCAAGAGAGGGCCGCCAACTCGGAAACGCGGCGGATAGAAGTGATGGCCACAAGAAAGGCCACCTTCCAATATAGGACTGATAGAGGAACCTCCCTGAGAGGCTCAAAGGGGGGGGAATCCTCAGAACGTCCAGTACCAGATTTAAATCCCATGAATCCACAGGGGCCCTGTACAGAGGGACAGCATGGGCCACTCCTTGAAGGAAGGTCTTAACCTGTGGCCGAGAAGATAAAGTCTTCTGGAAGAGAATGGAGAGCGCATAAACTTGGCCCTTTGGGGAACTAAGGGCCAGACCTGCATCCAGTCCTGCCTGAAGGAAGGCCAAAATGGAAGGCAGGAAAAAGGACATAGGTGAAACGCAGTTGGACTCGCACCAACGGAAATAAGCCTTCCAGGTACAATAGTAAATCCTGGAAGACTAAGGCTTTCTAGCCTGGATCATGGTGTGAATCACCCGGTCCGGAAGGCCGGATGCTCTTAGAATTGCGGTCTCAACAGCCACGCCGTTAAACTGAGCGACCGATAATTCGGGTGGCAGTTCGGAGCCTGAGATAGCAGATCGGGCCTGTCTGGAAGGCGCCAAGGGGCGTCCGCGAGAAGATTGACGATCTCCGCAGACCAAGCTCTCCTGGGCCAATCCGGGGCAATCAGAATGACCGGCACCCCTTCCGCTTTGATCATTTTCAACAGCTTGGGAAGTAAGGGCAGGGGTGGGAACAGATCGGGCAGCACGAACTGCGACCAAGGAATGCCAGGGCGTCGACGCACAGTGCGAGGGGGTTGAGAGACCTGGAGACAAACCTTCCTGTTCATTCGGGACGCTGTGAGGTCCATGTCCGGAGTCCCCCATCTCTCTTGGGGGAGGGTCGGGATTCGAAGAAACGATCCCAAGGATACGACTTCCCTGACCCACGCGTTCTCTTCCCCATCGAAGACAAATCTGATGGAAAACCTCCTGATGCAAGGACCATTCCCCTGCCGCGAGGCCCTAGCGGCTGAGGAAGTCAGCAGCCCAATTGTCCACGCCGGGGATATGCACCGCGGATATCACTGGAATCATTGCCTCTGCCCAGAGGAGGATCCTGGATACCTCGGCCAAGGAACTCCGGGTCCCCCCCCTGATGGTTGACATATGCCACAGCCGTGGCATTGTCCGTCTGGATTCGGATTGGTAGACCCCTGAGAATCCTTTCCCAGTGAAAAAGGAACAGAGATGGCCCGAATCTCGAGGACATTGATCGGCAAAGTTGACTCCCGCGCCAACCAACGACCCTGAACAGTCAGGTGGCGAAACACTGCACCCCAGCGAGCAGGCTGGCGTCCGTCGTCACCACCTGACAGTGAACCGTAAGGAAGGACCTGCCCTGGGAGATGAGAGGGGACGTCAGCCACCAGTTAAGAGACCGTTTGACCCAGGGAGAGAGTAGGATCGGACGATCCAGGGAAAGGATAGACCTGTCCCACTGAGACAGGATGGCTTGCTGAAGAGGTCGCGAGTGAAATTGGGCGAAGGGAATCACTTCCAATGTTGCTACCATCCTCCCCAGAACATTCATGGTCGATTAGAAGGAGGGAAACCGAGGATCCTGGAGCAAGCGTACGTCCCGACGAAGGATGGATCTCTTGTCTTCGGGAAGGAAGACTTTGGTCTGACGAGTGTCGAAGAGCATGCCCAGAAAAACGATGCGCTGAGAAGGAATAAGGCAGGACTTTTTCCAGTTGACCAACCACCTGAAGCGGGCTAGGGTTTCGAGGACAATGGACAGACTTTCGTGAGCTTGAGAAAAAGACGGGGCCTTGATGAGGATGTCGTCGAGGTACGGAAACAGAACCAGGCCTCTGACCCTCAAGATGGCTATCAGCGCCGCCATAAGCTTCGCGAAAACCCTGGGAGCGGTTGCAAGACCGAACGGCAGGGCGACGAACTGAAAGTGGTCCTGGAGCACCGCAAAGCGCAGGAATCGGTGATGTCCCGGGAATATCGGGACATGGAGGTAGGCGTCCTGAATATATATGGAACACAGAAATTCCTGAGCCTCCATGGAAACAATTACTGAACGGAGGGATTCCATCCTGAAGTGTCTCAGACGAACTCTCTTGTTCAGCAATTTGAGATCCAGAATGGGACGAACCTTGCCGTCTTTTTTCGGTACCACAAAAAGATTTGAATAGAAACCTGTGAACCATTCTTGTCCTTGGACGGACACGATCACCCTGGCTTTGAGGAGAGAAGCGATGGCTGCGAAGAAACCCGGAACTAGAGCGGGTCTCTTGGAGGTCGGGATTCGAAGAAACGATCCCGGGGTCGTGAAACTAATTCTATTTTGTATCCCGAGGATACAACTTCCCTGACCCATGCGTCCTCTACTGAAGAGATCCAGACGTCCCTGAAGAAGAGGAGACGGCCGCTCAGCCTGGGAAGTTGGAGAGTCATGCCGAGGTGGATCTTCCAGTCCTGGACCTGGAGGATCTACGCTGGGAGTAGCGAGGACGCCAGGAAGCAGTGGGTCTAAAGGATACAGTCTTCTCTTGACGTGCCTGTGGCCTCTGTTGCTGATGGGAAAAGGAAGCAACAAAAGGGCCGAAAGGACCGAAATTGCCATCTAGGAGGAGGGCGACGAGGTTTGAACTGGGGAAGAAGAGAGCTTGTGCCCCCGGTGGCGTCCGTAATGATTTGGTCCAACTTAGAACCAAAGAGACGTGAACCTTGAAAAGGCAGGCTGGTAAGACTTTTTAGAAGACAAATCCGCCTGCCAGGCCTTGAGCCAAACGGTCCGACGGATGGCAACAGCATTGCTGCACGCCTGAGCCGCACAAGACGCGGCATCCAGGGAGGCGGAGACCAGGTATTCACCTGCGTGAGAAATCTGGTTGGCAAGCTCCGCCAGCTGTCTGGGTGGAGCCCCGTCCAGGATGCCCTGACGGAGTTGTTTGGCCCATTTGGATATGGATTTTGAAACCCAAGTGGAAGCAAAAGCTGGGCATATGGCCGCTGCAGCCGCTTCAAAGGCTGACTTCGTGAAGGATTCTATTACTCTATCGTTAGAATCCTTCAGAGATGCTCCACCGGACAGTGGAAGGACCGTGTTGGTGGAAAGCCTGGAAACTGGGGGATCCACCGAAGGAGAAGCAGTCTCCAATTAGCGGTGAGTTCCGTAGAAAAGGGATATAAAACGCCAAGTCGCTTTCCTCTCTGAAAGCGTCTGGTCGGATTCTCTCTTTCTCTGGTCATGATCTCCTCGAATTCAGGGTGAGGAGCAAAACACTTGGAAGGTGGTTTAGCCCGTCTAAACGAAACCGCCTGATCTGCGGGTTCCGTAGAGGTATCCTTGATGCCACAGGTCTGATTTTATCGCTCCAATGAGGTTCTGAACCATATCCCTCATGGTAGCGATTTGGTTAGAATCCAGCTCCGAAATATCCTCTGAGGGCGCATCAGAGAACGCCTCGCCTGACTCAGGGGAGGAGGACCGGGGGGAAGTCGACCGCAGAGAAGGACAGTGTGGCAAGATGGAGCGAGAAGAGGACTCAGACCTGCGTTCCTGTCTGGACCTTTTGCGGCTTATAATGGAAGGCTCAGACTGAGGTTCCTGCGACCCGCTGGCTACTGCGGGTGTCTGCAGGGGTAATCGAATCAGCACGGACACCAAAGTTTGAGACACCAGAGTTAGATCCGCTACCGATTGTGACAGAGAGGAGGCCCAGCTGGGGGTGGGGGTATCACTCAAGCGGAGCAGCCGGGGGATCCTGGGCGGTGGGAACAATCGGGTTGCTGCAGGTTTGACAGAGTGGAGAGGACGGAACTGAGGGAAGTTTGCAGTTACAGGACGAACATGCAAAGTATTTGACTAAGGCAGAAGAAGTGGAGGAAGATGTAGGGTCCCTGAAGAAAATGCCAGAGGGTTAGGTGACAGGGGGGCAGAGGGGAGTGTCAGTCTGCAGTGCAGAGCTACTCACGGCCGAAAACGGATCCAGGTGGAAGAAGTTGTCCGGCTTGCGGGTGGACCTCCGGGGAAGTCTTTAAACAGGGAGGCGATGTGAGCTCCTGCCGCACTTCAAGGGGGAAAACGCCAGACTGCGTGCTCTGCAAGGTAGTAAAGCGGCAATGTGTGGCGCCAGCAAGGTGGGGGGTGGAGTCTGCTGAGCGCCCAGGAGCACCAAGATGGCGCTGGTGGGTGGAGATTGAGTGGAGGAGGTTGTCGGGCGGGAAAAAAGCCCGCCCGAGCAAACCGAAAGTGGTGGAATCGCGGCGCCGAAAGTAGGCCCCGGCCGAAGCCGGGACCTAAATTAGAGGCCGGCGCCGCCGGAGAAGATAACCGCGGCACCGGAGCAGTGTGCCGCAGGGACTGAGTAGCGCGGCAGCCTGCCAAGGCCGCCTGAGAAACCGGAAGTGGCGGGGTCGTGGCGCCGGAAGTAGGCCCCAGCCGAAGCCAGGACCTAAATTAGAGGCTGGCGCCGCCGGAGAAGAGAATTGCGGCGCCGGAGCAGTGGGCCGCAGGAAGTAGCGCGGCAGCCTGCCAAGGCCGCCGCGCAGACACAGGACGCATTGCAGCCGCTGAGCAGTGAGACAGAAGGGGGGAGCGGCCAGCAGCCTGCCAGGCTGTCGCGCTGTAAGAGGAGACATTGCGGCCGCCGAGCAGTGCGGCTGCAGGGAGAGCACTGCGGCCGCCAATGAAGGAGGCAGCTCAGGAGGAAGCGCGGGGGCCTGAAGGCCGCCGCACGATGAGATACTGCCCGTGTGGCTGCCTCTGGGATCCCTATTAAAAATAAAGGTCAGCGCCGCCATAAAAAAATCGTGCAGCGCATTTAGGGACTTCTACTCCCCCACACTGCGAGGGAGGACCGGGGGAGATCTGGGAATGGGAGGGAAAAATACTCATCTTAACATCCCACACAGTTACTAACCTGAGGGGAATGAGACGTCCACGGAGCTGTGATGGACGTCCTCGTCTCCTCCAACCGACAGGCTCTGGTGGGCGAGTGGGTGGGGGACGGAGCTAGGACCGGACTTCTGCGCATGCTTGTGTGCTAGGCTCTTGGTCCTGGAGAGGGATCTATGAGGATACGGAGTGGCAGTACACGCCGTACTCATAGTCCGCCTTGTGGGATTACAGGTGTGACTGTTCATCCTGTACCCCTCTGGAGAACCTAAAAGAAAAACGACGCACATTGAGGTAGATGGGGGTCTATTCAAAGACCCGTGTCCACCTCATACTGACACTAAGCTAAACTGAAGTGTATAATGCCAGTCGGTGGGGTGTACACTGCAGAGGAGGAGCTAACTTTTTTTGTGCATAGTGGCAGCCTCCTAGTGGCAGCAGCATAAACCCATGGTTCCTGTGTCCCCCAATGAGAGGCGATAAATATATAAATGTCTTATGTCATTATAGATGGCCTGTGCAGTCACATTGAAAACAACAATAATTAAAAAAAATATACATACATAACATGTATATTTTTTTATCTGGATCCAAATCTTTTGGCTCAGGAGAAGGGTGAGCATTTGGTTCAGTGTGATTCTGAATTCATGGGATTCCCATGCTTCGTACTATGGTGCTGTTGCAGTAGTAAACGCTGTGCTGCCCTTCACTATCCTGTTTCGTTATACCCATCAATGAGACTGATCATGGTGAACGGCCGCCTGGTTCCATACCTGTGTAAAACTTCATCAGAGAGGGCACGAGAAGTTTGACTGACGAAGGGTGACCTTCGATCATCTCAAAAAATTTTTGAGTCCGATGCTGGATAGCCGGATTTGTCACGAACATGACCTCCACCAATTTGGCCACCAGGTACGGGTTTCGGATATAATTCTGGTTGCATAGCAGCACCACCAGGAACGTCGCAACATCCTGAGTACAGGACTCGAAGAGAACCTGAGGAGCATATCTGAGGGGAAACCCAAGAAAATCAATCAGCAAAGCCCCCCAAGGAAGATGTACAAAATTAATATAAAGGAACATGGGGAGAATTGCACAAACAATGGGAGACAAAGGTTTACTTACTGCACAATAAAAAACAAAAATTCAGCTACATCTTCTACATAAAACTCAGGCAGTGCAGCGAATATCCTGGGAATGTCTGGGTTTAAAGGCAGCGTTACACTGGAAGAGAAAAAAAAATACATATAGACACATTCATTGTCCTGCAAGACAAAATTTAAGGATGAAGTTTTCCAGGTTTAACAATACAAATGACCGACTTGTTCCTCTTTCCACTTTTGCCAAGTATATTTGGAGGGAAAGTCACGTCATCTGAAGGAAAACTGACCTTGGGTAAGCAGGCTCTACCATGCGTAATAAGAGTTGTATAACCATCCCATAGAAACTGAGGCATCTTCTGAGGAAGTTTTCATCCAGTAACCCAGCATCGGCACACGCCTTATAACGCACTAGTTTCTGCAGTAAGAAGAGATGGAGGAATCTTTTAGTTTGAGGTTTTTGCATTAAAAAACTGCTCAAAAGCAAAATGAGAGCAAAAAAAGAATCAAAAGAAATCAACATCAAGAGGACCTGTCACTGCGCAGATAAATGGAGTGAAATAACTAGTAAAATCCCTGACTTCCCCTGATTCTGCCTCTCTTTTCCATTCTGTGCCAAGACGCTCTATTGCAGAGATATTCCCATAATTACATTTGGAGCACAACATGTGAAATCTCAGCATGTAGCTCAAATGGTGGCTTCTTCACAGTCTTCTCTGGAGGTGTGCGCCTTCACTCCTCCCTCCAAGATGCCACCACTCACAGCTCTGCAGCACCTGACACCGCTACATCAGCTGCAGGGCGGTGATTGGCAGAGTCTGCGAGAGAGGGGTGAAGGCGCACACCCCCATAGAAAATGCTGAAGAAACAACCAGCTGATCTACAAACAGAGATTTCACATTATGTGTTCCAAAACAAATCTGAATATCTCTGCAATGGAGCAACGCAGAGCAAAATGGTAAAGAGTGGCAAAATCAGGGGAGCTCGGGGATTTTTACATGGCAATTAACTCAATTTTTTTTTTGAGCCAGTGACAGCTGTTATTTAAAGGCGGAAGAAGCAATGAATGCCAATCACTCCAATATAAAATATTCCATAAAGATATGAACAAACCTTGAGCTGAGTTTTACAGCGTTTTAGCATCTCTCTGTGCCTGGCAGCAAGTGGAGAATCTTTCCACTGACTTTCATTGTTCTTCAGCTCTTCCACTGTCCTAAGGATGGTAGAAACATATGGATCATGATTGTCTCCCTAAACTGCACACAATGTATGCGACTACCATAAACTTTAGGCAGAGTTGACGGAGGCTTTTACGCTGCAGAGCTGCTCACCTGTTCAGCTCACGAATGGCCCTTAATCGACGAATATAACGGCGGCAGCTAGGCAGGATGGCGAGGTGATGAGCGTGCAAGGTCAGAAAGAAGCATTCTGTAGGGAACTTGGGCTCAGAAAACGAAGAAGGATCTTGATCTACAAGCATAAAATATACAAATAAATTGGATATACAATATTCTAGCCACAATGACAATGGTAAAATGTTCCATCTATTAAAGGGGTTCTCTAGCGTTTATCATTACCAGGTGAGCAACACTGATGATGTCACATCTGTACACATCTCCCAGGATGTATACAGGATCCACAGCTGTGTGCAGACTTAAGGAAACCCGCTTTGGGCAGCCCCCGATTCGGAGGGGAGTGGCGCCATACAACCTCTTTACTAATAAATGTATTTCTAGTGACTAGGATATGACACTTACTTAGATCTGTCATCCAGCTGGCGACCTCCTCCATTGTGGCTTTGATACGGGTCTCATCGCTGGGTAACGTTATGCGGCATTTTGGATGGAAAATATACATGGCGTCCACAGTCTCCAGCTTAATCTTGGTGCTGAGCTGCTGTAGCACCCACAGGAAATTCAGCATGAATCCGTCTGTCGACACCAGCCTGTCATCTGTCTGTAATGCACAAAGAATCAGAATTAAAAACTGTGCGCGGTCCTAGAAGAAAGGGAATTGTGGACAGGGTTGTACCTGCATCTGTGCCTTCTTCATATTGCCATTGACTATGGCAGCCATGTAATTCAGTGCAGATTCCCTGGTCTCGCCATTTAGCAAAATACTATGTAAAATCTTAAATAACTCTTGCTAGAAAGAAAATAAAAACACGTAAGAAAGCCTTACAAAGAATTAATGTGATTAATAAAAGAGCAGTGTCGCCCTCATCTGCTCACATCATTAAAGGGAACCTATCACCCCGTTTTTTCGATTTGAGATAAAAATATAGTTCAATAAGGCCTGAGCTCAGCTTTACATCAGTACCTTTCATATTCCTTGATTCCCCACCTTTGCTGAGAAAATACCTTAGTAATCTCTCCGTTTTTGTATGTCAATCACCCCGGTACGGTCTGATGGGCAGGGCCTAATCGCAGTTTCTCCCCACATCCTGCCTTGTGCATTAATTTATCGTCTGTCCTATGTTGCCGTTGTTTTCTGCGCCTGCGCATTGAAGTGGCCTCTCGTGTGTGTGTCCCAGGGCACAGAGCATAGGGTCAAAAGCCAGCGCATGCGCAATAATGATTTCATGGTTTGCCCACAGTTGGTCAAAGCATACTGCGCAGGCACTAGAGGCCAATTTAATGCGCACGCACAGAAACTGAACAAGATCTCTGCTATTCACAGATCTACTTACGTCAAACACGCCGAGGAGCGGGGGAAGAGACGGCGATTAGGCCACGCCCATCGGATCGGACCGGGGTGATTGACATACGAAAACGGAGAGATTACTAAGGTATTTTCTAAGCAAAGGTGGGGAATCGGGGGATATGAAAGGTACTGATATAAAGCAGAGCTCAGGCCCTATTGAACCATATTTTTATCTCATATCGAAAAAACGGGGTGACAGGTTCCCTTTAAACTGTGCCGTGTATCGGCCCGCAATGATCCGATATTGATGATTTATTCTAGGGAAACATCATCAATATTAGTGTGGTAGAAAGCCCCTCTAAGTGTATATTTTTTCATAGCAGAAATGTAACGGCGCTTCTGTACATTTTTCCCTTTGCAATACAAAAAAGTGATATTTGCACCAAATATGTACTGGTTGTTAAAATCAGCATCTTTGGTAAATTTATGCTGCAGATTTTCTCCTCCACATTTGGATGCGATTCAATGGTGACAAATCCATTGCGTATACATCCCAAGCAAAAATACAGGAGTTGTCCCATCATTGGGGCACAGCGACAACATAGTATCCGTGTACAATACTCACCCGTGCCGACTCCAAGTAATGCTGAAGGGACTGGCTGACCACTCGTGTGTTTTCCAGAGTAATTGCAGGACCAGAGAAGTATTTTTCTACAACTTTATTCTGTAGGGAGATAGATTTATCTCGGTCATATAAAAAATATGCTACAAAAACGTCTGTGACCATTCAAGGCAACGTAAAACATTGGAAAGTAAAAAGAAAATCACAGCAAATAAAAAAAGAAAAAAAACGTACGTCATCCTCAGCAAAGACGGAGAGGCTGAAGAATGAGCCAAGGTAGGAGAGGCGCTGCAGCTCCCGGCCACTCGCAGGGCTCAGGGACTTGGGTAACCAGAGGGGCAGGGAGGCCATCTAAACCGAAACGTAGTGTAATGAGGCGTATTATAATCATATACCTATATATAGGAGGCACTGCACACCTTACTGGATTCAGCATATAGTTATTTCTGAGAAGAGTAACAAACAATAGAGAAAAATGGTAAAAATAAAATAAATCACTTACCAAGCAACAGATGGGGTGAGTCTTTCCAAACTTAATCTCACACAGTTCACCTAAAGCCTGCAGAAAAGAGAAGACATCGCTGAAGTCCAAGAACTACAATCTATCACCAATGTGCATCAGAAACCATTCCCAGTAAGAGAGCGACATCCATCTGCCGATCTGGTCCCTTCTGCAGGAAACTGTGCAATTAAACAGAGAAAACCTACAAAATAATATTGCAGTAGTGGAAAAACCATGACAGCACCGTTATGCGAATACACACAGACTGGGCGGTGTGGTAATGGTGCCATGTCCAGCCTCGCCGTCATCACTGGGTGTGAATATTCCGAAAGTGGCCGGGTCCTCACCATTAATGGGTATTTGAAGTTGTCACTATCCAAAGAACAATCTTTAGCTGCCAGTGCCAATCCTTGCAGAATTGGAATGAAGATCTGTGTACAAAAAAAAAAAAGGGATATCTTAAGGTTTAGCTTGTCCGTGTAATGCATTGGCATCGACTTTTTATAACGCAATCCTGAGGGGTGAAGGGATCATGAATTGCCGTACCTGTTTGAACACATCCTCGTCTTGGTAGGTCGTCCTTACGAGTTCTTGTACGAAGCCGAACGGCAGGTTCCTACAGAGCATATATGGCACCAGTAGAGACTGCTGCTGTACAGACCTGAATGGAAAAAAAAAATATTACATATGGGGAGCGGGGCAACAGTGCACTCATGTACATTGCTTTCAGAACATTGTAAGAGGTACCAGGGGAGAGGTTGTGACCCTTTATAGGGGTATTCTCATCTAAAATGCTACGATGTACTGCTAGGAACAAGTCTTAACATCCCGACGATGAAGGATTAACATCTGGGACTTTGCAGATGCCATTGTTCCTGTCCACATCAGCGGTGCGGATGACAATCTACAGATAGCTCCGGGATTCTTGCACCAGCAGCAAATATCATGCACGTGTCCTATTCTAATGAACGACACCCTTATTAGTCTTGCACCCACCTTGGCTGGGTGAGTGCCCCCTGTAACACCAGAGCAGCATGGCAGATACACTGCGATCGAATGTTGCTCAGGAGCTGGCTCACATCTGGCTGACTGCACATCTGCAGGAGGAAACAGATCAGTATTATCTCTTCTGCATTCATTATATATGGCTGCCACACTCCATGCAAACTACACAGTGCAGTGCTGCCATCCAGAGGCCGGAGGATGCACTTACAGCTCATCGCTGAAATTTTACCTTTGGTGCTTTCCTCTCCTCGATTCCCACTCTATCAAAGCACTCGATGAGGTAGTTGAGCATCTCAGTTTCTTTGCAGGTTTCTATAGTGAAGTGATCTCCGCATGACTCTGTACTACTATTACCACTGCAGAAGAAAGAACTATATCAATGTAATCTCAGTAAAAAAATAATCACAATCTTGGATCCTGAGCACAAGATCTCATAATTGAAGGGTTAACAGTATCAGTGATTCACATGAGGAAAAACAATACATCAATAAGATTAAAAAAAAAAAAAAAAAAAACTAAAGTTAGTGAGAAAGCGGCAAAAGACGCCAGGAGAGTTAGTCTTTAGTCCACACAGCGGTTTAGTCATCTCCATCCAGTGCAAGGATACAGATAAGGACACGTTCCCAAAATAAAGGGTAACTGGGGTCTGAAGGTCAACAGGGTCACAGCCGGACGATTGTACAAAAGGAGCTTTTTTTTTTTTACCTTTCGGGTCTACCCAAAACATATAAAGGGAAAATGCGGCAAAAAAATGCAATAATTGACGAAAAGGAATATTTTGGTGCAGGCACATGTGGAAAAGTGCAGCACTTCTGCACATAGGAGCGTGGCCTAGAGCTATGTTCACATGTAGACAATTTGCTGTGGATTATTGTGCAGCCTATCTGCATTTATTACAGAGATTTATTGCACATTTTACCTCTTTCAATTGCAAAGGGTAACATTTGTGAAAATTTTGTAATTTATGTGCAGAAATTTTCAGCAACTTATAGATGAGATGTGTTAAATGACACTATGGACTTCTCCGCACGCAAACTCCCAAAAAAGAAAAAATCCACTAAAGAAGAGTCTGTTAAGATATTACTGCACATTTTTTCTGTGGATTTATAGCAGAATTCAATGATTGCAGAAAATCATCACCCGACTTTCCTGGATGAAAAGATGGCAAAAATGTGATTTATCAGCTCTGATCGCGATTACATTCATAAGATTTGTTACGCTTTTTTTTTTTTTTTTTTTTTTTTTAAAGTCAGTCATCTCGTTCTCATCGTGGTGGTTGGACTACTAGGGAGCAGACCTGCTGTACCCATAACAATATAGATTTATTATACTTTTTTACCCCAGAAGATGTACATTTCAGAGCTATGCATCCACCTCCATTTCTGGAACATTTTCTCACATCCTGAATTCTTCCTGTGTTATAATGTCCTCAAAAGCAAATTTGGCCACTAAAAGCCACGGTCTGTGTCCCCCAACGAGGCGAAGGAGAAAGTAGCATGCGGTCCAGATAAAAAGCCCACTCATATGCAAAACTCCAACGCACTGGACAGGCACAGCAACTGGTACGCGAGAGTTAGTGAGCGGGTGGGCACGTCCACATGCCGCATGGAAAGTACCTGGACCCAAAGTGCACACTAGAGAAATCCTCTTCATCGCTCTCCTCGTCACTGCTGTCCTCAGCCTCATTGACGTGGGTGAGGAAGAGGAGGGACAGAGGGTTGTCATACGCGCTGGCACAACATGAAAACACACAGTCAATAACTGGGAGGGTGGGAAGACATGAAGCGCCAAATATAAGGGGGGCAGCAGTAAGTCCCATCTGTCTACCTCTATATACATTAGTACTGGAGGCCGACAGGCGGCACCAGATAACCCTACTGCACTGACGTCTGGAGGCATTGGCACCGGGCATTTCATTCTGACACGAAATACAATTCAGCCACAGTGCATGCAAAGGCACCACAAACCCCAACAAGCACAGAGGTCATGAACATGACACAAAGCACGACCCCAATCTGTAAAGCCACACACAGCTCGGGTTTTGGTTTCGCTGCTATTATCCAGAGCACAGGCTGGAATGTGAGAAACCTTTTACCGGACACTCAGGAAATGTGTGCAAGTGGGTGACAACCTTTGTAAGAGCTGTAACAGCAGCCATATTGGTGGTCAGTACTTGTCAAAGTAGACATAAGGAAAATGATGTGCACTGTGCAGCAAATCTATGGCACGCTTAGACCGAAATTACATACTTCATAATTACATACTGCCCCCAGAAAAACTGCAGAGGTGGACGCAAGCAGCCTGGGGTCTACAGCACACCCCTCACCTACAACATACTTGTCTTATAATAAGGATGATGGCGTTTCCATCATCAGAAAAGGTGCAAATAATCTGAGATTTCAGCTACCATGCAGATTTCTCATGCTTCAGAAACCAGTCAGTTAAGAGAACAGACAACATACAGGGGCCATGCACACACGGACAACCTGCAGGCAGAATACCTAGGGGGGATCCGGTTTTGCCTCGGGGACACTCTGGGAGATACCAGAGACCTCCGTCTAGGTGAGCTTGCCGGCACGGCTCGAGGACTGCTGGACGAGGTGCGAGGGCTGGGTGACAGGTGCAAGACAGGGGAGAGGCTGGAAGTCCTTGGGCTGGAAGGAATGGGCATGGGCCCTGAATGGGTGACAATGTAAGGCCGATAACGAGGGGAGGACGATGCATGGCCTGTGGATGGGCTTGGCGGTACAGGCGGAGATTGCGCAGTGCTGCACGACTGGGCAATAGAAATGGATGGCAAGGGTGAGTGTGGCGCTGGCACAGGAGAAGTATTAACAGGACTAGCATCATAAAGACTGGATAGAGACAGAAAAATAAGAAGTGAAAACAATATTTAGACAGGAGCAAAAAAAAGTAATAAATCGTGAATATTGCATAGGGGCTGACATGTTACCAGAATAGGAGAAAAAAAAATAATACTTTCATGGGAAAAAAATAGATTAAAGTAGGATTTGCAGGAATTATTTCCCACCAACCCTCTTAAAGTGTATAAAATATTTACTGATGACAATCTCTCTCATTTTCCAGGGACGCTCCGGTCTTCTTCAGGACCAGAAGATCTCAGATCAGACTTACCGGATCACACAGAGGTTTATGTGCAGAGCGGAGGTCACTTTCTCCATGTAAGTCATTGTGAGCCAGCAAAGCTCCTGTGTGGTCACGTGGGCAAGGAGAGGACCGGAGCGGCAATGGAAACCAGAGAAGACATAGATTGTTGAGTATTTAATCCACTTACACTATATTGCATACAGATTTAGAGAAGTAAAAATGTGCAGTGATTGAGACCCAAAACTTCACAAGAACAGATCTCGAGATCCAAGTGTGACACTTATGCATTGTGTATCTGCACTACTTACAGTTAAAGGGGGTTGTCTGGCGCCATTCACTTCCGCATAAAGTGGTGGGCAGTGCTGAGAACGTTGCATTTGCACATACTTGTAAAGCCGTGCGCACATTACCTGTCCGATCATGCACGAGACGAGTCACAGCAGATGCAACGTCAGCCCCAATGTGCAAGTGAGTGGCGCCAGGAGAAATGACAACTCTCCTTCAATATCTGTACCAGTAAATACTTTAGTTCATCAAGAAATAATCCTGGAACATCTTTCCTTAGAACTCTGCATTATGCTTTTCCACTATTTTTCTTCCTGGTAGTGCATAAAAAAAAAAAAAAAAAAACAACAAAACAAATTGATGTTACAGTTTCTGTTGTCAATGCGGAAAGTTCTGACCTACAATCAATTTCCTCAGCCTCAGACAGTGTAAAGAATAAACCCACTAACATGGGAAATGGCATCCGCCACTGGTATAAATAAATTGGCATTACTAGGAGGGGATAACAGAGGAAAGGGACATCACCAGGATCTATGAAGAGATGCTCAGTTTTGTTTTATGCTAATATTTCCTAATATATCAGGCGAGGTGGCAGGTCTTCTTTAAAGGGGTTGCCTACCCAAAGACAACACTCGGGGTCTCCCTTCCAGCAAACAGCAGATTTAACCGGGGAAGCTGTAGCCAGCTGCTGAAGGGGAAATGTACAAAAAAAAGGCAAAGAAAATCAATAAAATGACTGACGAGGTAATATATAATTAGGCAGGATAATTAGTAAAAGCTACTAATTATTACTGTTTCTTCTTCCCAGGTGGGAGACCATCCTCTGTGCCATATATATGCCCTAATAGAGAATAGAGAGGGGAGGTTTTCATGAGACAATCCCTTTACTTCCGCGACAGACTGCTCGATCACATCTAGTGACTCCATTATTCTCTGGCAGATTTGGAACAAGGTGACATTTTCTGTAATTGCAAGTTACAGGAACACAATGGAAAGTATTGTAATTCCGGAGGTGTGATGGAGTTACTACAGACGACCCTGTAACAATATCCTACATGCTGACTCCACTTGCCTTGATAAGGAGCTGGCACCGAAGGATCCGGAGTTACATAACATGGGGCTGGTGCCGGGCGTGGACCCAGAGTTCAGCAATAAAGTCTTCTCTGGGATTCGCGTGGCTGCAATTGGCTGTGACGTTGCGGTCAAGCTGGCAAAAGGGTTGTCATCCTTCGATTGCGAGGACATCATCAGGACTTCCATTAAAATCTGCCCTATTAAGTCTTTAAAATTGGAGAAGACTGCAGGGAAAAACAAAAAAAAATAAAAAGGGGGAGAGTATTAGTAAGCCATAACTGAACATCGGGTAATCAGAAAAGATGCAATGGCATGAGTTTAGTCAAAGGTCAATTTCAGAGGCGAGACGTATTCTGCAAACTTAAAAGAAGCAGAATTGGAAGCAGCACAAATAGCAAGCAGCATTTGAAGTTCTGGCCAGTGAGCAGTAGCCGGCCGGCTCTTCCCAGCGCCGCTGCAGGTGATTGACAGGTCTCTCCCTCGCCTATACATAGGGGGAGACTTGTTCATCACCTGAAGAAGCGCTGGGAAGAGCTAGATGTGATTCATCCAAGGTTTGGGCAGCATGAATTGTCTGACAGGGGTTGTCCAAGTTCATAAAAACATAACTGCTTCCTATTAGACACAGCATAACCTTTAACCAGAGAGATCTTAGGAAATGATCGTGTCTGGTATCACAACTCAGCCCTATAGAAGTGAATGCAACTGCAAGATCACGCACAAACCAAGGTAAGAGGAGGCGCTGCTTCTGAAAGAAAGCAGCCATGTTTTCTAGTTCTGGACAACTCAGTAAGCCAAGATCCTCAAACAATGCTGAGAAGATGTTTCTCAATGTTTAACCTCTGCAAAGGGGCGATCCTGCCCACTGGTGCCAATGTAGCTCCATTTCCTTGCACAGTTCAGTGACCAAGAGCGGTGAAATGTAAGGGAATTTTAGAATGAGATACAGCGCTGCGCCTTTCATTTTGTGGTCCCAGAAGTCAGGCCCCCAGCAATTATTAAGCAATCATATTCTAGCCCTATGTTATCACTCAAGGTCTGTATACATGGGTAAATTCCTAATGAGTGCTGATCGGTGCTCCTTTAAAGGCCAATTCACAAGAGCCAGTGTTTATGCAGGTTAATACCACATGAGTGTTATCCGCAGCACAGCCGCCAAGTACACAAGAAGACCGATGATTTACTGGCCTGTATTAAAGATCCGATCAGCTGATCAACAAGAATTTTCCTGAGCAAAGGAATGTTTACACGGGAGGATCATCGGGAGCAAGCTGAAGTCATAAGGACCTTTACTAAGATGGGAATTACCCCTCTAAATCATCCGTGTCCTGGTTTATTGTTTACCTTCTTTAGAGTTTTGCCTGAATTGAGCAGATAGAGACCTCAGGAAAACGACATCTCTGTCTCTGTCTTTCCAAGATACTCTGAAGATCTTGCAGACCAGCTGCAGCGACTGTTCTTCAGACACCTCAGATCCTGAAGAGGATTCCTGCAAAAGACGGAGGCACCCAATGATTAAACTGGAAGAAAACCACTAGCTGTTCTGTACGTACACTGCATAGATCTGCACTTTTCAGTTTTGTCCTGTGGCTTGATACAAACACATGAAACATCAGCACCCTCATCCTCCTCTGCGCTCATCACTCCGCACTTCCGAGAGTCCACCCTACCTTATCATTAAGGCTTCTCTTCTCCCTGCGATCGCTCTCCTCTACCTCCATGTTCTCGATCCCTGAGTCCACATCCACCTGGGACATGCTGAAAAACAAGGAACAGGAGATGATGTCTTCTCAGATGGAGGTGAAGTGCATTAACCTAATGAAAGGTTGTGTTCCTCTACACAGTTTTACTAAATGTAAGAAGCTTAAACTGGAGTGGGCTGTAGATATTAGACTGGTTCTGCCGCCACATAGTAATGATGCAGAACAACAGGGAGGATGAATCCGAGCGGGCGGCATCACTGCATTCATGTGAGTTTTAGGGATCATACAGGTGTCTGTGTAACACGGGCTGAACACGGCCTGGACACCGGACTCCTGACCTGAACGTGACCGCTTTATAATTCTATGACGCTGTCATACTTAGATCAGGCAACTGGCGGCCAGTCCATGCATTGCGGTCTGTGCTGGGACCAGAGTGCATGAACTGCTACTCTGAAAAGCTGTGAAAGACCGGTCAGTCTAGGGCACTGGTACGGGGAGACGTTGAGGACACTTCTCGAACTAGTCATTCAAGGCGCATAGTCGCCGCCCGATATCTCCAAGTATGTTTTCTTGAAGCGTTTCAGAGCAAGACATACACAGCTGCACTAACTCAGACTCGGTTCCACGCTGCCTGTGGTTCGAGCAGCATGAACCTGCGGACGGGGTCCTTTTACTTACGAATAACCACTACTGAGTTTCACCTTTTTTCACAGGCGACGCTGTCGATGTCCATGCTCTGAGAACGAGACAGGGACTGGGACTGTGTTTCGAGGCTATTAGATGGGGAACTGCTGAGCGAACTGACGCCTTCACTGCTCTGACTCCGGTGGGCCACCCCTGGAACAGAAAACAGGACACAATTAGCAAGAAATGACAAATCCTAACTAGTATTGCCGCAAAGAAGAAGAAAAACTAAGACCTTTAACCTCTTTACTACCTTGGACGTATCCATACTTATATATATTAATCATAAATAAATATTATAAAAATAAATAAATAAATGTGCACATATTTGGTCTCGACACATCCAGAACAGCCCGACCTATAAGAACTGTCTCACCAGTTAACTCCTTTAGTGAACACAGTTATTTATTAAAAAAAAAAAACCCACAAAAGGCAAAAAGCAATGCTTTATTATAATAACGCCGAATAGATAGTGGACTAAAACGCGATCAAAAAGACGAATTTAAATAAAAATAGTAATCAAGTCACCATACATCTCCATCACCCAAAAAATAAAGTTATAGCGCTCAGAATGAAGTGATACAAAAATATTTTTTTTTTTTATATAAAAGTTTTCATTTTGGAAAAGGGCTAAAACATAAAACTATATAAAAACATAATTGGGGAATTACTGTAATTACCCAGACTCGAGTAATAATGCTGCCTTATCAATTTTACCATACGAGGAACAGCAAAAAAAAAAAATACAATTCCTGATTTGTTGTTTTTGTGTATTCTGCCTCCCCAAAAAAATTGGAATAGAAAACGATTAAAAAAAGTCATGAGCCCAAAACGTCAACTCATCCTGCTAAAAACAAGCCCTCACATGACTATGTGGGTCAGAACATGGAACAATTATAGCGCTCAAAATACAGTGATGCTAAAATTCGTAAAAAGCGTCTTAGTGTGACAGCAGCCAAACATAAAAACTAATAAAAATCTGGTATCGCACCGACCCGAAGAATAAAGTCACCTTATCACTTATACCGTACAAAGAACGGCCCAAAAGTAAATAAAACCAATTCTTCCCTTGCTGCTGACTCCCAAAGATCGCAGTAAGGCTCGCTGCATACCGTATTTATACTGCACTATGTTGTGCACTCACACCAGGATTTCCATGTAAATCTCTGAAATACGTGAGTCAGATGGAACCCCCAGCAGAAGATCTATAATATAACGCTGGGAGCATCACTCTGTCCGAAGCCTTAATAGACTGCGCAGGCGCGACGCTCCTAGCGTTACGTTATAGAAAAAATGCCGCCGAGAACAGGGGGTCGGGAGCACAGGGACACTGTCTACATATTTGCGCCCTGATTATGCAAATAATCCGCCGCCATAGTAAGTTTTTACTTACGCTATTCCTTTCGGGCGCCATTGTCTTGCTCCTCCTGGTGCCGGAATCGGCGCCTGCACAGTCCGCACTTTCCGGCGCCATTTTCTTGAAGACACACAGCAGTGTGTCTTCAAGAAAATGGCGCCGGAAAGCGCGGACTGCGCAGGCGCCGATTCCGGCACCAGGAGGAGCAAGACAATGGCGCCGGAAAAGAATCAGGTAGCGTAAGTAACAAATTGCTGTGCCATGAGGCTGTGGCACTTCATGCCACAGCTATTTGTTACTTACGCCACCTGATGGGGGCCATAAACCTTTATGGAGCAGCGTATGGGGCATATGGATGGGAGCAGCACATGACAGAACGGGGGCGCAGGATGGGAGCAGCACATGACAGGATGGGAGCAGCACATGACAGGATGGGAGCAGCACATGACAGAATAGGGCAGCACATGACAGAACGGGGGTGCAGTATGGCAGCAGCACATGACAGAAAGGGGGCGCAGGATGGGAGCAGCACATGACAGGATGGGAGCAGCACATGACAGAACGGGGGCGCAGAATGGCAGTAGCACATGACAGAACGGGGGCGCAGAATGGCAGTAGCACATGACAGAACGGGGGCGCAGGATGGGAGCAGCACATGACAGGATGGGAGCAGCACATGACAGAACGGGGGCGCAGAATGGCAGTAGCACATGACAGAATGGGGGCGCAGGATGGAAGCAGCACATGACAGAACGGGGGCGCAGGATGGGAGCAGCACATGACAGAACGGAGGCACAGGATGGGTGCAGCACATGACAGAACGGGGGCACAGGATGGGTGCAGCACATGTCAGAATGGGGGCACAGGATGGGTGCAGCACATGACAGAACGGGGGCACAGGATGGGTGCAGCACATGACAGAACGGGGGCACAGGATGGGTGCAGCACATGTCAGAATGGGGGCGCAGGATGGGTGCAGCACATGTCAGAATGGAGGCGCAGGATGGGAGCAGCACATGTCAGAATGGAGGCGCAGGATGGGAGCAGCACATGTCAGAATGGGGGCGCAGGATGGGAGCAGCACATGACAGAATAGGGGCGCAGGATGGGTGTAGCACATGACAGAATAGGGGCGCAGGATGGGTGTAGCACATGTCAGAATGGAGGCACAGGATGGGAGCAGCACATGACAGGATGGGGGCGCAGGATGGAGCAGCACATGACAGGATGGGGGCGCAGGATGGAGCAGCACATGACAGGATGGGGCGCAGGATGGAGCAGCACATACCAGGATGGAGACCATATACCAATATAAATGCTCGCCACCCGCGAGTAGAACGGGTTCAATAGCTATTTCCCTATAATGAGACAGATTGAGGCACTGTGAACGCCTCCTGGCCTGTGATTCGGTGGTGTCCGTCTTTTTAGTTGTGCATAAAAGTGCCGTCGGTCACAGTTTTGTGCACCTCTGAAAAAAATGGACACTCGAAACACAGGCCTGAGTGAGTGGTTCCCTCGAAGGTTTCATCTCTATCGCGTCACTATTTAAAAGGGAAACCCCGATATAAGTGCTCAGCGTAGAGCGCCGGATAAATGTGATCCCAAACGTTATGTAAAATGTTCCCAATAAAAACTTTAATTCAATACACAAAAAAAAAGCAAGTTGCCACTCAGGTCTGTCATCTGTTAACGAAAATATAGGGGCTTCCATGTTACTGGTAGCACAAAGGCTCTGGAAAAGCAAAATGGCTCCTCGCAGCTCAAAAGAAATTCAGCAATTTCTGCTCTCCCAAATCCAAATGATCCCCCTTCCTTCTGAGCCCCAGTGTCGCAAAACGGCAGTTCGTGTCCACATCTGGCATTTCTGTAGTGACGAGAGCCCTCCTAACATACAGGTGCGTGTCCCCAGAAGCACGGGCTGGGCATAATGTACTGGTCACTACAACGGCAGTTTGCAATTTTCACTCGGCAACATTCATTGCTGCTGGTTTCTGTAAAATACCCATGGAGTCAAAATCATCACACCTGTAGATAAACTCCCAAAGGGTTAGAATTTCCAAAATGGAAATCTGCCAGTTTTACAGATTTCCCAGTGTGAAAATGTAAAATTTGGGGCTGAAACAAAACTTTGGTGGTAAAAATTATTGCAAAAAGTCAAATGGTGCTTCATCCCTTCCAAGCCCTGCCTTGCACACAAACAGTAGTTTTCCCCCACAAGTATCTGTATGTTTAGGAGAAATTGCACAACCAATTTTGGGGTCCATTTTTTCCGGTTACCCTTTTACCTAAAGTAACATTTTTGTGACAAAGTTAAATGTTCATGTTTCCCTTTCACATTCCCAAAAAATTCCTGTGACGCACCTGAAGGGTTAATAAACTTCTTGAATGTGGTTTTGAGCACCTTGAGGTGTGCAGGTTTTAGAATGGTGTCACTTTTGGGTATTTTCTGTCATGTAGGCCTCTCAAAGTCACTTCAAATGTGAGGCGGTCCCTAAAAACGGTTTTGTAGGGGGGCGTGGCTATGTAGCCGGAGAAGAAGGACGCACTAAGTAAGAGCTCCATACATCCTGATTCAATCCTGCCACATATATCTCATCCCCGCAAACAGAACCGACAGGGGCTGAGACCCCACACTTAGAGGAACCTTGTGAGCCCTCCGGACGGCTGCCGTAGTGATCTGAGGCGGCGGGAGCTGCAGGGACAGAGAGGCCGGGAGGATCCACGTGCAGTGGCGGCCATCTTCGGTGCGCGCGCTCCAGGACACAGGACGCGGCGCCGTCTCCTGCTGAAGCCGGGCTCTCTTCTCGTCGGGGCGAACGGAAGCAGGATCGCAGCGGTGAGAGCTGTGCTTGTGCACGGAGGTTGGGAGACCTGGGGGGGACAGCGGTGCCCACAGGAGAGGCGGACATTAGCATAGCACGCTTCCTAACAGCAAAGGGAGCAGTGCCTCATATACCTGCGGTGCTGCTTGGAAGGAGAACACGCAAATAAGGAACTGGGGGGGGGGTGCGGTGTGTGCCCTGAAATATTGGGCCCTGTGCCTCCCCTGTCATACAGCCGCTTCGTTTAGCAGCACCATAAAACTGGGAATTAACCCCCTTCCTGCTGACCTCCCTGTGTGCGGACTGAGAGCCCGTTCAGTTATATAGAGCCTAAGTAAACATCTGAACAACCACCCTGTGACCCTCATTATTACTGTCTGCCAGCCCTGTGACCCACTTTGACGTACAGTATAATATTATACAGGACCTGAAGCTAGAGCTTGGTTTATCTGCAATCACAATCAGGATTACTTTGTGGAGTTCCTCTGCTTGCCCACCATGCAACACCCTAGGGGAGCAGGGGCGGCTGATAAACTGAGGAAATTTGCCAGAGATGATTCCTCGGACAATGTGCGCACTCTCAGAAATAATCCTACACTTACCCAGCGTAAGGGCCGTCCTTCTGATAGTAACGAGGAGGGAGAACAAGACGAACTGACTCTTAAACAAGCATCCGAGCAGTTAATGCAGGCTATCTCCCTCACTAGATCATCTCTTACGGAAAAAATAGAGGATGTGCATACTGAGGTGGGTCGTTTGCGACATGACATGCAAGCTATGAGAGGACGTATTTCGGAGGTGGAAACAAGAGTGTCACATATAGAAGATACTATTACTCCCATGGAAGCTAAACTGACAAAAGCTGCTGGCTCCGTAAACGCATGGAAACAAAAGGCGGATGATTTGGAAAACAGACTGCGTCGCAATAATATTCGAATTATTGGTCTCCCGGAGCGATCGGAGGGTCAGCAGCCTGAGCAATTCCTGGAAGACTGGCTTAAGTCCACCCTGGGAGATGGATTCTCCTCAACATTCTCAGTGGAAAGAGCCCATAGGGTCCCAACAAGACCTTTGCCCCCTGGAACTCCACCTCGACCGTTTCTGGCACGCCTCCTTAATTGCAGAGATAGAGATGCTATTCTTCGCTTGGCAAGGCAGAAGGGCCCCATTAAACTCAACAATACCATCATATCGATTTTTCCGGATTTCTCCATGGAGCTCCAGAAACAGCGGGCACGATTTATGGAAGTCAAAAAGCTACTTCGAGACAAGAATATAATTTATTCCATGCTCTATCCAGCCCGGCTCCGCATTGTCCATGATGGATCCTCTTTATTTTTTACAGACCCAGCAGAAGTGGCCGAATGGTTGCGGTCTCACGGAGGGTCCAAAGCCCAAAAAAGCTCCTAATTTGGGTTCTTTATCAAATGGCAATATAAATAGAGCTCTTTACATAGGTGCGAAAGAAGTCAACAATACCGGACACTGAATTCAGTGAGGGTATCCCCGTTTCTATTTGACTGTGGGAGTATGGAAGCATGCTCCTCTATTATTCAAGTTATGTTGAGTTTGAGTTTATGCACTAGTTCTGACTGTTTGATGTATATGGTTGCCGCCAATATTGATTTTTTCTTGCTCTGTGGGGTGTCTCTGGATCACGCCCGTATAATATTGTTGACATATATTATTTTTTTTCTCTTTTTATATAAATATGGGATCTGAAATTATATATATGACCTGGAACATACGGGGTATTAAGACTCCTCGGAAGAAAGTTAAAGTATTTTCACAGATCAAAAAACACAATCCTCATGTCGTGGCATTGATGGAGACACACCTGACTAGGGATACGGTTCGATGTATACAAAAGCCATGGGTACAGTGGTCGCTCCATGCATTCCATACTAGCTACTCAAGAGGGGTCTCCTTATTGATACACAGGGGGGTTAGGTGGGAGGCGAGGGAGGCACGGCGGGATCCGGAGGGCCGCTTTGTTTTTGTACATGCAATTCTCAATTCATGTGAATATGTGATACTTTGTGTTTATAACCCTCCCCCTGCTGGTATGTCGGTTCTCCGTATGGCATTGGGTTTCTCCTTAAAATATCCAGATGCCAATGTTATCTGCATGGGTGACTTCAACCTAGTAATGGACCATTCTAAGGACAGAGTGAGGTTGGATAACACAGCATCCGGGGAGTCTTTGCCTCAATCGCCCTCCCAGCTGGCGCTGTTTATGGATGGCAGCGGTTGGTTGGACTTGTGGAGAATGAGTCATCCAGAGGATAGAGGGTATACCTGCCACTCATCCACCAAACAATCTTTATCTCGTATAGATTATATATTTGGATCTAGTGGCGTGGCACTGCAGGTGGATAATATTGAACATGGTAACAGGGGGATCTCGGACCACAGTCCAGTAATTCTTAAACTTAAATATGGTCAATCCAATAACAATAGATCCTGGAAATTAAACCCTTTCTGGTTGAAATTGATAGATTCAAGTGACAGGACAGTCGAACAATTAAATAGTTTTATTTTAGCACATCCAGAACCCCAGAATCTTGGTTTATTTTGGGACACTCTGAAGGCATATTTAAGGGGATGCTTGTCCTCTACAATCTCTTACATTAAAAGGGTGACGGCGGGGGAGGATGACGAGATGGAGCAACGATTAAAGGATTCAGAGGCTACATATATAGCAAATCAGACCAGCAGTAACAGAGCTGAGTGGCTCACCTCCCAGAGATTATATGCCCAACATATAGACGTTAAATCGAAACGTAAATTATTCTTTACCCGCCAGTCCTATTTTGAGCTGGGGAACCAGGCCAGTACGCTCTTGGCTTTCTTAGTGCGCCAACACAATACATCCAACACAATATTACAAATCCGTATGCCTGATGGTACATTAGTATCCTCTACTGATGAGATACTTCAAGGTTTTCATGATTATTATAATTTGTTATACAAATCTAGTAGCGGTTTTGATACTAATGAATGTTTGGATTATTTATCGGATATAACGTTTCCCTCGTTGAGCCCATCCCAACAGGCCTTTATGGATGCGGAGTTTACTTTGGAGGAAGTGGAGCAGGCTATAGCGGACATGGCTACAGGGAAGGCCCCGGGTCCTGATGGATTCCCCATTGAGCTATATAGGAAATACAGGGACAAGTTGGCGCCACTTCTATTGAAGGTACTCGGGGGAATATGGAGGGGAGAGTCTGTCCCTGAAACGTTTTATGATGCCAATATTATAGTACACAGGAAAGAGGGGAAGGATCCTCTCGATTGTGGATCGTACCGACCTATATCCCTGGTGAACGTAGATTACAAGATTTTTACTAAAATTCTGGCTACCAGACTGAATACGATTATATTAGATCTCATACACCCAGATCAAACAGGCTTTATGCCTGGGAAAAGTACTTCCATCAATATTAGACGGGTCCAATCGGTTATTCAATATAGCTCTTTGGAGCCAGATAATAAGTGGGCATTGGCATCGTTGGATGCAGCCAAAGCTTTTGACTCCCTCGAGTGGTCCTTTCTGTTTGCATGTTTGCGGAAGTACGGTTTTGGGGACAGATTTCTGAAAGGGATAGGAACATTATATACGAAACCTAGGGCGCGTATGATAGTGAATGGCTCAATATCCGAGCCTTTTTCTTTACATAGAGGGACTCGCCAAGGGTGCCCTCTCTCTCCTGCTCTATTTGCATTGGCAATAGAGGCTCTGGCAATACAGATGAGATCCTCCAGCGACATCAAGGGGATACGCATTGCAGATCGGGTAGATATTATTGGCCTCTATGCTGATGATATGGTGGTATTTATGGATCAAACAGAGGATACGCTACCAAAAGTAATAACAATTATAGACAAATTTAGCAAATTCTCTGGTCTTTATATAAATTGGGATAAGTCTGCCCTGATGCCTCTTTCTCATGTCCCAATGTTGCGTCTCGGGACTCTCTCGGCGTTACCCATTGTCTCTAATTTCAAATATCTAGGAATACATATGTCTCAACATAGTAGATTTGATTTACAATTTAACATTTACCCATTAATTGATCTGGTAAAATCTAAATTTAATACTTGGGATAAACTCCCTCTTTCTGTGGCTGGCCGCATTAATTTGATCAAAATGATACTGCTTCCCAAGTTGAACTACTGCATTCAACATAGTGCTGTCCCAATACCTAAATCCCTCTTTGCGACTCTAAATTCCCTAACCACGTCCTTTATATGGGGGAAAAGTAGGCCTAAACTTAGGTTATCTACTCTACAGAGACCGAGACGGGGAGGAGGAGCGGCTTTGCCAGACTTCTACTTATATTATCTAGCCGGGCAGGTTAAAATGATAAATAAGTGGATGCCCAATAATTCTAATCCTCTTCCTAATTCAGAGAGTCATTTGCTTTACTCTGCTAGGATCGATTGTCCACTGGGGTTTTTGGAGATGGAGAGGGTCGGTGTTCCCCGTTTGCTTCCTTTGCTTCGGTTGGCAAGATCAATATGGAGTCAAATAAAAAAAATAACCAAATTTGTTGATATAGTGGCTGAAATGCCACTGTGGAATAACAGTTATCTCCCGGGTTTGTTGGGTCACCCATCCACGGAATTTTGGATATCACACGGTGTTCTCTCAGTAGGAAATGTACACAACCAGGGTTCTTTTACCTCCTTTGAACAATTACAAAATACTTATAACATCCCAAGATCCCAGTTTTTCCGCTATCTGCAGTTGAGATCAGCCTTTCAATCACACATGCGAAATGTGGGTACGGGTCGAGCCATTTCATCTCTTCCACTGATAGGTATTCTCAATTCACAAGGCCCTCAAGGACTTATCTCCTCTTTATACACTTATCTATTATCCATAGGAGAGGGGTCTACTATAGATTCTATTAAGAAAAGGTGGGAGGGGCTTCTTCCGGATACGCTGGGGGAAGAATGGGAAGACATTTTGGAATCTCCAACTAAGGTTTCCCCATCAATTAACAATAGGATGACTCAGCTGTACATAATATATCAATCCTATCTGACCCCGACTCGTCTTTTCAAGATGGGACGTCTCCATTCGTCAGATTGTCTGAGATGTCACTTAAGTGATGCGGATTTTATTCATATGATATGGAGATGTCCCATTATCTCTCATTATTGGAAAGAGGTGACAACATTGTTGACATCCTTGCTGTTGATCCCTGTCCCACTTGAGCCATTGACCTGCTTATTTGGGGTGTGGGATGCAGGAGTTTGGGACCACCACACTGGGATTTTTTTGCGAGAGACACTGTTCCTGGCGCGAAAAGTACTGGCGCTGAGATGGATGGGTGGTTCTTACCCATCTCTTAGAGCTTGGGTGGATTTAGTGAACTCAATTATCCCGTATGAACGGACACTATATCAGAATAGAGGATGTCCAGATAAATTTGAGAAAATATGGGGTAAATGGAACTCCTCTCATCTTACTCTATAACCTATAATACTCTAATATATACATAGGAAGTGAGGCCTGTGGTTTTGGAGACATTACTTACAGGGTGAAATCTATACGGAACTTTCTTTTGGCGGCGTTTGTTTTTTATTTATTTTTTTTTTTTTTTTTTTTTGTTTTTGTTCTTTTCGTTCTTTTAGTAGTTGAGGTAGTTAAAGTTTTACAATAAGATACTTGTGATTGATATGCACTGTTTATTACTTTTGTAATACTATACATTGTAACGATTCACATTGTATGTCATAATGGATAATGATAGAATCAAATGCAAATGTGTGTATTGTATGATTTATTCTGCAATTAATAAACGAATTTAAAAAAAAAAAAACGGTTTTGTAAATATTGTTGGAAAAATAAGAAATTGCTGGTCAACTTTTAACACTTATATCTTCCTAACAAAAAAAAAATTGAGGTTTCAAAAATTGTGCTGATGTAAAGTAGACATGTGGGAAATGTTATTAACTATTTTGTGTGATATGACTGATTTAAAAAGGAAGAAAAAATTGAAATTTGAAAATTGCGAAATTTGTCAAATTTCTTTTTTTTTCCACAAACAAACAAGTCATATCGAAGAAGTGTTGCTACCATCATGAAGTACAATTTCTCAGAATCAGTGAGATCGAGTGAAGCGTTCCTGAGTTATTACCACAAAGGGACAATGGTCAGAATTGTAAAAATAGGTCAGTACATTAATGTGCAAACAGGCTTGAGGTTAAAAAAAACAAAAAACGATTGCAATATTTCTGACAAATTATTGTAAATGCAGTGACGATATCTGGCGAACATTTTTTTCGCATCCCTGAAAACATCCTTCCAACAATTCATTGTTGTCCAAATCTGCTTTATTTACATAAACAGGACAAGCCCTTTAAGTGGCTTTTTCTTATGTATAGTTCCACGTAATTAATCTTGGCACAAAGGAATCAATGAATAGAAAACAGCTTAGTCAGGCCTAAGCCGACGGTGCGCCAGCGATCTGCAGGACTCCTATAAAGTAGCTCTGGGATATTAGAGCTGCATTCTCTGAATAGCAGGAGGATTTACAAGAGTTGTATAAAACCAGATTGATGGCCTATTTATAAAGTTAATGCGGTATCTGCGTCGTGCATACACATGGCCGGGACACTAAGCAGCAGTGTGACCGCTCGTCACGGCTATCTAATATGTAATGGAGTTGCGCCAAAAGCCGGAGACAAGACCCGTCAGCGGAGGTTTAGAGATGGAGGACGCCGCGCGGGTTTTAAAGGGAAAGCGCCCAACAGCATCAACTACGCCCGGTGTATGGCTCACTGTGTAGTGACCATTCTCTGCACTGCACCTCAGACCACATGTACTTCAATAGGAGATGAACCCGAGAACAGCCACAACACAGTGTACGAGCTGCGGTGTCCCGACTCCATACAACTGATCGGCGGAGGGGGCCGGCTGTCATGATATTGATCACCTCTCGCTGGTCCTGGACATCCCCTTTAATGTTTATTGAAAACCAACAAACGTGACTGACACATAAGGAAGGCAGCAATCCGGCGCCCAGGATGAGGCACTGAGGTCTCTAGGTCTATTTCTGAGGTTTAACGCACCACGTACCCAGCACCACTCACGGGAGCATCTGGAAACACTCCTGACCTGAGGAGCACTATCAGACACGTGAGAAAGAAAAGCAACATCTGACCAAACCTGTATTTCTGCTTCCACAGCTGTTTACATCCTAGAGAGCGGCCAGAGATGGTGCATTACCCCACAGCCTCCCCCACCGGGACACCATGTTCTGTTTACACTGCTCACAGGAACATCCATTCCTAAACCTGCTCCTCCTCTAGGAACAGGATCATGTCAGTAGCAGGGGTCTGCGGATAGCACAGAACAGGACTGGGGGGGGCAACAGGCTCCCATGTTAAGAAAAAAAAAAAACATGCAAAGGCACAAAGTACAGCAACGTGCACCAGCATGACGCCATCCCCACTGACACGGGGAAATCCATTCAAAAGTGATACCCGAGAATTATTTTTGCCCGGATATGGCCGACATTGGGTGCGTTCATTAACATAACGGGAGAGTGACATTCTGAAAACTGCATCCACATATAATGCAAAATAAGTGGATTTTTTTACAATGCATAAGGGAAAAAAGGCAAGATCCACGTGCAACATGTGCAAACTTTCCTGCATATTCAGGAGTAAATCATCCACCACATGAGGACTTATGGCTGATTGTCCGCTATGATGTAACCCTGGCAGTATACTTGTATTCTACATCTCTGCACCAGGACATCCTAAGCACAAATGTCTGATAGATGCAGCTCCAACACCTACCTGGGGATTGGGGCCCCGTCTGGTGACGCTCAGATGGCCACACTTCAGCTATTTAGACCCCAACACATGGCTGCACGAGACAGGACCCCTTTAATAGTCTCCAGCCAGGTGGACGGATTATAAATCCCAATTGAACATTACAATATAAGTTGGTGCCGTCCATCCCTCCCCCGATGTATTCAGACGCCTCTATTTACAATGCAGAGTCATATAGGTTATTGTACAGACGTTTTGCAATAACATATTCCGGTGGGGAATATTTTACTCCAACCAGAATGATATCAGTAGCTGGAAAAGACCTCAGCAATTCGATGTAAAGCAATTATTTTCCTACTATTTTCCGTGCTGAGGTTCATAGAGACCATGCGATTCACAGAAATGCAGCACGATGCAGACGTCCTACACACGATCTCTGCACCATTGTTGTCTCTGACCCAGTACCTGAAGCTCCTATGGGTGAGGTAGCTGGGGTTATCCCCTGAACATTTAGGCCAAGCTGGTGGGACACACTGGGAACGGGTCCTGCTACTGGTGGTCCAGGTGGGTTCTCTCTTTGTGGAGACGTAAGAGGAGTCGTGGGCTGCGATGACGGCCCACCAGCAAGCCGAGCCAGGCGCCTTCGTCTAATCTGTAAAAGTGAAAAGAAACACGGAGTAAGAACAAATGCTGAAGAGATCTCCGGTACTGACAGAAGCTGCAGGGTGGGCTCATGTAGTATACCCGGACCCCCTGCCATAAGAATATATACACCATACAAGTCCTGACAGGCCCCTACAACTCCTCCTGGAGAAGCTTTCATTTTTATGCAGTTCTGTGATGCACATGTACCAGGTCCATACAAGTTACAGGACCAGTAGGCTGCATTACTAGCGCCCATTACTGCTCAATAACTCCATGTGCAGACAGACTTCCTTGTGCAGGAACAAGTCTTAATTTCATGGCCGTTATACAACGATAACTAAAGTAAGTCGGTCTCCATTCTTCATATTTGGCACATACATACACAATGTTTGCTGCGTTTCACACGGTAATAAAGGAACATTTTGTTCCCAAGCACAAAAATCAAGGTCCGCAGCAGAGTCGGGGTACGATCCAATACTGGAAAAGGAAGCAACAAACCGCCTCTATACAGTGTGGACCTGCACCATAAGGGAACCAGTCAGGACGATTTTACTACTGAAACTAGTGCTATGGCTGTTAAGGTCCTAGCAAAGACTAATAAGTAATCTGGCATGCCAATGCTGAGAAATCACGCTTTAAAGCAACATGCAAATTAGCCTGGAGGTAAACTGGGGCGTGCCAATACACTAAGGCTACGTTCACATTAGCGTTGCGCGCCGGTGCGTCGGCGACGCAACGCACGACGCACAAAAAACGCGCGCAAAAACGCTGCGTGCGTCGTTTTTTGACGAAAATCGGACGCACGAAAAATGCAACTTGTTGCATTTTCTTGCATCCGACGCTAGCGTCGGAAACGACGCACGTGTCGAAAAACGCCACCCAAAAACGCACGTGTCCCCTATGTTAAACATAGGGGCGCGTCGCCGCTGCGTCGCCGACGCAACAGCGACGCACATTAGCGGAACGCTAATGTGAACGTAGCCTAAGTGCATAGACACGCTCCCAAAGCACTTTCAGGCTAATTTGCATGTGGCTTCAACGTTCGATTCCTCAATGCTGCCACATCAGATTATTAGAAGAGAGGTATTTTTTTATTTATTTTATAATTCATCATCGAACAAAAAAAACAACAGGTACACCGCCTCACGTGGTTAGGCACTAGCGTCATGGCTTCGGTGTCATTGCGGAATTAAGAAGGAAGGCCGTTATTCTTCCTGCGGCAAGAACAATGCTGCAGAACATGCTGTTTTTACAGTCAAAAGTTACCAGAAACAAGGAAAAATATGCAAAAACCAGTGTGCACAGAACTAAAAATGTTCAATACAAGGACACATGTATGCAAAAAAAATATACATAGATAATCATTCTAATCTGTGCAAGATGAGGGTCTTAGTGTTTCTTATAATCCTTATCGCTTTGCAGGAATTATAGAATATCGTCTTGTTACAGCACAAGAAATGAGCAGACGTAACACATTAGTTATAATACAAGGGGTTAATAGATTTGGGAATAAAGCCACCGCCATACGGGATCACAAAGGTGTTCTCTACTGTGCTGTCCTCCAGGGCGGTCAGCGGGGCGCATACAGCGGCAGCGTCACCGCTCTGCATTGCACAAGACTTGGATCCCAGATATTATTTCAGTCCTGTGGAAAGCATGTGACGGCGGATGCAAAGAATCACGCCATGTGTCACAGCCAACGCTGCGCTCTGGGAGACGGAATGCAAGTCACAGCGAAAAAGCAGGAGACAAGGCAGCAGCAGAGGTTTCTTCAGGTCACCTTCATACAGGGGATTTGTGCGCCTCTTTTCTGCCCCTCTGTTTCATCAGGGTTAAACCTGGCTCTATTGTTCGTTATCGGATCGTGCACCTTCATATATGTAGGGCGGTTGCTGCAGATTTGTATTAGACCGAGTGGACTTTCAAATTGGCATCAGGTCAATTCATTTTGGTGGAAATCCTTGCAATGTAACAATGATGCAGCTAATGACTAGCTGCAGCGGTACAGCAGTGATGGAGAAGTGACACCACAGCTTCCTGTGGATCCAGGCCGGTGACTGGCAGAGGCTGGAATATTTTACACCAACCATCCAGTGGGCAAAGTTTCAATTTGAACCCCTTTAATACATGGTGTGAAAATGGACGAATTTCTCTTGCGACGCCTTCCCGGGTCAACTGCACCCCCCGAAACTAAAGCAAGTAACTGACAAAGTTGGTAAACCAAAGAATAAGCCGCGATTTATGGGCAGTTGTTTCTAAAGTGAACCTGCACTGGAAATCGCAAACATTTCCATAATCACGTGTAAGTGACAAGCGAGAAAGCAAAGTAGGTCATATAACAGGGACAGCGGTGCTTTACCCGGTAATTACCGGCAGTCACCGCACCGTCGTGACTCACAGTTTATACCCAGAGCTCCAGCAGCCAATACAATAGTCCTCATGTCTGACACGCACCAGTATGGAAAAACACACTGCACTGGTGTCACTGGGAAAAAAAACAGCGGCCGAAATCCCCGGAATTTATTTCCTCTTCAACAAATCAATGTGGTGACGGCGTCTCCAGGCCATCACCCCTCGTGTGACGTAATCACCTGCCTTGTGAAGTCTCCCTGTAGCTCCATTCTCAGGATTCTGGGGTTTCACCATTGATCCCATAATCACCACCTGTCCTAGCAGCATGCCGTCACCTTTAACCTCTTCATGACAGGAGGTAGTTTACGTTTTTGCGTTTCCATTTTTCGCTCCCCTTCTTCCCAGAGCCATAACTATTTTTCGGTCAATATGGCCATGCGAGGGCTTGTTTTTTGGGGGACAAGTTGTACTTTTGAATGACATCATTGGTTTTACCATGTCGTGTAATCTATTGTGTTTTATAATAAGCCAACGACCAAGTCCCTCCACAGACCCGATTGCTGTGGCCCCCGGTAGCTATTTTTTACATGTAATCTACTGACAACCAGTCCCTCCATACACCCAAAAGCTGTGGCCCCAGACAGTATTTTTGAACCGTAATTGGCCGATGACCAGTCACTATCATAAACCCAATAGATGTGGCCCCTGGTAGTTATTCTGGCTTGTAACCTGCCGATGACCAGGCCCCTCCATAAACCAGATAGCTGTGGCCCCCAGTACTATTTCTGACCAATAACCTGACACTGATGTGTCCCTCCAAATACCAGATAGCCGTGGCCCCCAGTACCATTTCTGACCAATAACCTGACAATGACCAGTCCCTCCACAGACCAGATAGCCGTGGCCCTCAGTACTATTTCTGACCAATAACCTGACAATGACCAGTCCCTCCACAGACCAGATAGCCGTGGACCCCAGTACTATTTCTGACCAATAACCTGACAATGACCAGTCCCTCCACAGACCAGATAGCCGTGGCCCCCAGTACTATTTCTGACCAATAACCTGACAATGACCAGTCCCTCCACAGACCAGATAGCCGTGGCCCTCAGTACTATTTCTGACCAATAACCTGACAATGACCAGTCCCTCCACAGACCAGATAGCCGTGGACCCCAGTACTATTTCTGACCAATAACCTGACAATGACCAGTCCCTCCACAGACCAGATAGCCGTGGCCCCCAGTACCATTTCTGACCAATAACCTGACAATGACCAGTCCCTCCACAGACCAGATAGCCGTGGCCCTCAGTACTATTTCTGACCAATAACCTGACAATGACCAGTCCCTCCACAGACCAGATAGCCGTGGCCTCCAGTACCATTTCTGACCAATAACCTGACAATGACCAGTCCCTCCACAGACCATATAGCCGTGGCCTCCAGTACCATTTCTGACCAATAACCTGACAATGACCAGTCCCTCCACAGACCAGATAGCCGTGGCCTCCAGTACCATTTCTGACCAATAACCTGACAATGACCAGTCCCTCCACAGACCAGATAGCCGTGGCCCCCAGTACTATTTCTGACCAATAACCTGACAATGACCAGTCCCTCCACAGACCAGATAGCCGTGGCCTCCAGTACCATTTCTGACCAATAACCTGACAATGACCAGTCCCTCCACAGACCAGATAGCCGTGGCCCTCAGTACTATTTCTGACCAATAACCTGACAATGACCAGTCCCTCCACAGACCAGATAGCCGTGGCCTCCAGTACCATTTCTGACCAATAACCTGACAATGACCAGTCCCTCCACAGACCATATAGCTGTGGCCTCCAGTACCATTTCTGACCAATAACCTGACAATGACCAGTCCCTCCACAGACCAGATAGCCGTGGCCTCCAGTACCATTTCTGACCAATAACCTGACAATGACCAGTCCCTCCACAGACCAGATAGCCGTGGCCTCCAGTACCATTTCTGACCAATAACCTGACAATGACCAGTCCCTCCACAGACCAGATAGCCGTGGCCCTCAGTACTATTTCTGACCAATAACCTGACAATGACCAGTCCCTCCACAGACCATATAGCCGTGGCCCCCAGTACCATTTCTGACCAATAACCTGACAATGGCCAGTCCCTCCACAGACCAGATAGCCGTGGCCTCCAGTACCATTTCTGACCAATAACCTGACAATGACCAGTCCCTCCACAGACCAGATAGCCGTGGCCCTCAGTACTATTTCTGACCAATAACCTGACAATGACCAGTCCCTCCACAGACCAGATAGCCGTGGCCCCCAGTACTATTTCTGACCAATAACCTGACAATGACCAGTCCCTCCATAGACCAGATAGCCGTGGACCCCAGTACTATTTCTGACCAATAACCTGACAATGACCAGTCCCTCCATAGACCAGATAGCCGTGGCCCCCAGTACTATTTCTGACCAATAACCTGACAATGACCAGTCCCTCCATAGACCAGATAGCCGTGGCCCCCAGTACTATTTCTGACCAATAACCTGACAATGACCAGTCCCTCCATAGACTAGATAGCCGTGGCCCTCAGTACTATTTCTGACCAATAACCTGACAATGACCAGTCCCTCCATAGACCAGATAGCCGTGGCCCCCAGTACCATTTCTGGCTAATAACCTGACAATGACCAGTCCCTCCATAGACCAGATAGCCGTGGCCCCCAGTACTATTTCTGGCTAATAACCTGACAATGACCAGTCCCTCCATAGACCAGATAGCCGTGGCCCCCAGTACCATTTCTGGCTAATAACCTGACAATGACCAGTCCCTCCATAGACCAGATAGCCGTGGCCCCCAGTACCATTTCTGGCTAATAACCTGACAATGACCAGTCCCTCCATAGACCAGATAGCCGTGGCCCCCTGTACTATTTCTGGCTAATAACCTGACAATGACCAGTCCCTCCATAGACCAGATAGCCGTGGCCCCCAGTACTATTTCTGGCTAATAACCTGACAATGACCAGTCCCTCCATAGACCAGATAGCTGGGGCCCCCAGTACCATTTCTGGCTAATAACCTGACAATGACCAGTCCCTCCATAGACCTGATAGCTGGGGCCCCCAGTACTATTTCTGGCTAATAACCTGACAATGACCAGTCCCTCCATAGACCAGATAGCCGTGGCCCCCAGTACTATTTCTGGCTAATAACCTGACAATGACCAGTCCCTCCATAGACCAGATAGCCGTGGCCCCCAGTACCATTTCTGGCTAATAACCTGACAATGACCAGTCCCTCCATAGACCTGATAGCTGGGGCCATTGGTGCTATTCTGAGTTTCTCATCCACAACCTGACTAGCTATTCCTAATGTAAAGACAACAGGCCCCGAGTGCAAATCACAGACCTAACAATGAACAGTGGGAGATTTCAGCTCTGTAGCCTGTAGAACTGTGAATGCAGCTCCTGGTTATAAGTTCAATGCAAGAGACTCTGCTGTGTTGCCAATACATGGGAGGAGTGAGGAGTCAATATGCAAATAATTGCAGGAAAGTAACTTCAGATGCTAGAAATTGAGAACGCAATCTGTGGCTCTCAGCGCATGCTGAGAGTTGTAGTTTTCCAACTGGGAAGGGAAACTTTTTTTCCCCAAATGTTAAGTACTGTATGTTTCGGACTATAAGATGCACTTTTTTCTCCAAAATGTTTTTGGGGAAATGGGGGTGTGTCTTGTAGTCGGAATATAGTGTTGTAGTGTAGCAGCAGCGGGAGTCGGGTGATTCTGCGGTGGTCTGATGCTGCAGGGCGATGATCACACTGCTTTCCCAGGCTGGCGCGGCGGTCGTGCTCTGTGGCGCGGCGGTCGTGCTCTGTGGCGCGGCGGTCGTGCTCTGTGGCGCGGCGGTCGTGCTCTGTGGCGCGGCGGTCGTGCTCTGTGGCGCGGCGGTCGTGCTCTGTGGCGCGGCGGTCGTGCTCTGTGGCGCGGCGGTCGTGCTCTGTGGCGCGGCGGTCGTGCTCTGTGGCGCGGCGGTCGTGCTCTGTGGCGCGGCGGTCGTGCTCTGTGGCGCGGCGGTCGTGCTCTGTGGCGCGGCGGTCGTGCTCTGTGGCGCGGCGGTCGTGCTCTGTGGCGCGGCGGTCGTGCTCTGTGGCGCGGCGGTCGTGCTCTGTGGCGCGGCGGTCGTGCTCTGTGGCGCGGCGGTCGTGCTCTGTGGCGCGGCGGTCGTGCTCTGTGGCGCGGCGGTCGTGCTCTGTGGCGCGGCGGTCGTGCTCTGTGGCGCGGCGGTCGTGCTCTGTGGCGCGGCGGTCGTGCTCTGTGGCGCGGCGGTCGTGCTCTGTGGTGTGGGGGGCTCCGCCGGCATTTTGTGAAAACCCAGAGCCCCCCGCACATCCATTACTGAAATGCGGTGGCCTCCGGGAAGATGGCCGCTAGGGGAAGCGCATGCTTAGATTGAGAACTCTGCGACGAGATCTCGTCCCAAGATTTCGGGAGACAAGATCTCGGGACAAGATGTCATTGCTGAGATCTCAATCTGAGCATGTGGCGACCATTTTCCCGGAGGTCACCACATCGCAGTAATGGATGTGCGTGGGGCTCCAGGCTTTCACAAAATGTCAGAAGAGCCCCTGCACCACGAGCACTGCAGAACCTGCCGCACCAGTCTGGGATGGGGGTCAAATCGCCGGGCCACCGACCACCCCCTTTGACCATGCTCCACCAGTGCTGCCTTCCCCGGTAAGCTGAATTTGGACTGTAAGACAGACCCCCATTTGACACATTTTTTTCCCTATTTTATTTTCTCTAAATTTTTCTTCTGAAAATTTGGGATGCGTCTTATGGTCTGGTGTGTCTTATAGTCCGAAAAATAAGTTAACAGCTTCTGGTATTATCTGCACTTTCCATGATCAGTAGACGACCTGGTCACTAGATAGGTGTAACCTGGAGGAGATCTAGATCTGGAGTCAGCGCCTAGAGCCGGGACCTGTTTTGCCAAAGGTGGGCACAGGACTGAAATCACGTGGTCACAAATAACACCACAGGTCATCCCGGGTCATCTGCCAACCAAAATAATGATGAAATCCATTCAATTGTAATTGATAACGGCCACAGGAGACCAGCAGCTAATATCCAGAGAAAGCAGGGTGACAACAAATATGGCTTGCACAAGAACTGAATGGCAAGTCCAGCTGCTTACACAATGGCTTGCAAAAGTATTCATACCCTGTGAACTTTTCACCTTACACCCACAAATGTTTTATATTGGAATTGTAGGTGTTAAACCAACACAAAATAGCAAGTGTATGTTAAGTGTGAAGGAAATACTTGTCATTTTTAATTATTTAAAAAACAAATCTAAAAAATGTAAGTTGCCTTTGTATTCAGTTCTCCCAAGTCAATACTTTGTAGGACCACCTTTCTCTGCACTTACTGCTGCAGTCTTTTGGGGTCTGTCTTTAGCAGCTTTGCACATCTAGAGGTGACATTTTGCCCCTTCTTTGGTCACTCGCTCAGTGAGATTGGATGGAGACGTCTGAACAGCAATTTTCAAGTCTTGTCAGATTCTCTGGGCTTTGGGTGTGGACTGTGTCTGGGCCGTTCACACACACTGATCTAAACCCTAAATTGTAGCTCGGGCAGGATGTTTAGGGTTGTTGTCCTGCTGGACAGTGAACCTACTCCTCAGTCATGTATTTTACAGTCTCCAACAGTTTTCCTCCATCTATCTTCACATCAACTT